>NC_052475.1:28678094-28832715 GCF_009730915.1 Dioscorea cayenensis subsp. rotundata
GTTGATTTGGGGCTTAAGTTGGATGACTCGTTTTGCATTTTCAACCCTATACTATTTTATATGGGTTGATTTGTCATTTACTTATTTGTGAACTCATTGCCCAATTTTGGAATAACTTAGGGGGTTATATGAAACTTTTCTTTGTTTTTCCCCTTTGTATGTGTGTATTGCTCGTCATTGAAAATTAAGAGGGTTTTCTTCTTTGCTCTCCAGTGGATGTAGAGCTTGATTGAAAAGCTGAACCACGTTAAATTTCTGTGTTCTTGTGCATTTTCATTTTATTTTTGCATATTTCTATTTGTTTTTCCACAATAAAGTGGTATCAGAGCGATTCAATCCTGTGAGAGAATGCCCGGATCTGGATCTGGAACACAGGTAGCAATTGGATCTCGCGCAGCACGGATGGGTCATTTCAAATGCAAAATTTGAAATTGAAAAAAATTCGATGGGAACACGAATTTTTGGGATGTGGCGATGTGAAGTGGTGGATGTTCTTGTGCAACAAGGGTTAGATGTAACCCTAGAAGATAAACCCGGATGATATGGAACAAAATAAGTGGGTGAAGATGAATAGATTGGCGTGTGGCACCATTCGTCTCTGTCTTGCAAAGGAGGTGAAGTATTTCATGATGAAAGAGACTATGGCGAAGGATTTGTGGCGGAACTTTGGAAGATAAATACATGATGAAGAGCATTCAAAAATCGTTTGTATTTGAAAAAGCCAAGTTTTTCCGTTTTTCATACAAAAAAAGATGCGCCAATGATGGAGCATATTCACTCTTTCAATAAATTGATTCTTGATTTGTTAAATCCGGATGAAGAAGTTGAAGATGAAGATAAAAGCCTTATTGTTATTGAGTTCATTACCGATTCGTTTGATCATTTTTGACACCACACTAATTTATGGTAAAGATTCGATAACATTTAAGGATGTTTCGATGCTTTGATGAATAATGAGTTTCAGTAGGAGAGATAAGCGAGGCCCGGTTTGAGAATTCGGAAGCATTAGCGATGAGGGGACGAGCAGAGCAACGACAATCGGATAAGAAGAACAAGTTTCGGTCCAAGTCTAGAGGAGTTTTGAGAGGAACTTGACGGATGGTAGAAAAAAATTCCGAGCAAAAGATGAGTGTTCATTACTGCCATAATAAAGGCCATTGGAAGAAAAGATCGTCCAAAAATTGAAGCAAAAGGAGAAGGGAAAAGAGAAGAAAAACTGAGAATGCTAATGTGGCCCAGGGGGATGATGACTCTGAGTTTGCTTTGGTATCCACTTCTGATAGTATTTCAAATAGTTGGATCATGGATTACGGTTGCTCATACCATATGTGTCCGAATAAGGATCATTTTACTAGTTTGGAGTTATGTGATAATGGGGACAGATCCTCATGGGAAATGATTATGCATGTGAAAAAGAAAGGAGTAGGCTCAATCTGTTTGAAACTTCATGATGGAACTATCAGGGAGTTGACAAATGTTTGGTATGTACCAGATCTGAAGAAAAATCTGATATCTTTGGGTGCTTTGGAATCTAGAGGTTTCAAAGTCACAATGGAGGCAGGTGAGCTGAAAGTGTCCAAGGGTGCTATGGTTGTGATGAGAGGAGCCAGACAGAAGAATTTGTATTTTCTACAAGGAAAAACAATTGTAGGTGGAGCTGCTACGATTGTTGCCAAGCAGAGTGAAGGTGTTTCTGATGCTTCTAGGTTGTGGCATATGAGGCTTGGACATGCTGGTGAGAAGGCACTACAAGGGCTGGTCAAGCAAGGCTTGTTAAAGGGTGCAAAGACATGCAAGATTGATTTTTGTGAGCATTGTGTATTGGGAAAACAGACCAAGGTGAAATTTGGAACCTCAGTACATCAGACTGAAGGAATTCTTGATTATGTGCATACAGATGTTTGGGGGCCAACACAGGTTGCATCTTTAGGAGGAAAGTTTTGGTTTGTTACATTTGTAGATGACTTTTCAAGAAGAGTTTGGGTCTACACAATGAAGACTAAAGATGAGGTTTTCAACATTTTTTTTGGTTTGGAAGAAAATGGTTGAGAATCAGACTGGAATTAAAATAAAGTGCTTGAGGTCTGACAACGGAGGTGAGTACAAGTCTAATTATTTCCAGAAATTTTGTGAAGATGAAGGTATTATGAGGCATTTCACAGTGAGGGGAAATCCACAACAAAATGGGGTAGCAGAGAGGATGAACAGGACCTTGTTGGAAAAGGTGAGGTGTATGTTGTCCAACGCTGCTTTGGGCAAGATGTTTTGGGCAGAGGCAGTTGCATATGCATGCCACCTCATCAATAGATTACCATCAGCTGCACTTGAAGGTAAAACACCTTATGAGGTGTGGATTGAAAAACCTGCTACTGATTATGATTCTTTGCATATTTTTGGTTGTACTGCTTACTTTCATGTCACAAAAAGTAAACTTGATCCGAGAGCAAAGAAAGTTGTATTTTTGGCTCTTTGCAGTGGTGTCAAAGGATACAGGTTATGGTGCCCAAAGTTGAAGAAGTTGATACTAAGCAGAGATGTTACATTTGATGAAGGCAGATTTCTCAAAAGTGAAATACAACCTAGTAAGAAAATTGTGCAAAGCAAGAATGTGCAACATGTGGAGTTTGAGCATAATGCAGCTAGTTCTCAGATGTATGCAAACCCTACACCTACAAATGATTTTACAGATAATATTGATGGAGGTTCTCAGCATGAACCTAAACAGCAGCATGATAATAGTATAGCTGCAACTAGGACAAGGAGAGAAATCAGAAAGCCACCCCGATTTGTTGACATGGTTGCTTATGCGTTGCCTGTTTTAGAAGATGACATTCCAACCACCTATAAAGAAGCCATTAGAAGTTCAGAAAAAATGGATTGGAATAAGGCTATGGATGAAGAAATGCAATCTCTTCAGAAGAATAACACTTGGGAGCTTGTGAAGCTACCAAAGGGAAGAAAAAGAGATTGGTTGCAAATGGGTGTATGCAAAAAGGAAGGTACTCGGGGAAAAAGATAGTGTGAGGTTCAAAGGCAAGATTGGTGGCCAAAGGTTATGCATGGAGAGAAGGACTTGACTACAATGAAGTTTTTTTCTCCGATGAGTAAAAGCATTCATCTATTCGGATTCTTTTGGCTTTGGTTGCTCGGTTTGACTTGAATTTGGTACAATTTGATGTGAAGACGCATTTTCGCATGGGGACTTGGAAGAGAGATTTACATGTCACAACCAGAAGGTTTTAAGGCAGTTGGCAAGGAAGACTTGGTTTGCAGGTTGATCAGGTCATTATATGGTTTGAAACAGTCTCCAAGGCAATGGTACAAGAGGTTTGATCAATTTATGAAAGTTCAGAAATTCACAAGAAGTCTTTATGATCCTTGTGTTTACTTTAAGAAGTTGTTGGATGGGACTTTCATTTACTTATTGTTATATGTGGATGGCATGTTAATTCTTTGCAAGAAATATTCTTTGAGGTTGATAAGTTGAAGAACCAGTTGAACTCAGAATTTGAAATGAAGGAATTACGAGAGGCCAAGAAGATATTGGGCATGGAGATTAGTAGAGAGCAGAGTAAAGGGGCATAGTGCATCCGAGTCAAAAACCAATACTTGAAGAAGATAGTACAGATGGTTTGGCATGGATGAACACACTAAACCGAGTTAGTACTCCTCTTGCTCCTCATTTTAAATTGAGTCTTGATCAATCCCCAAAAATCGATGTCGAAAGAGATTATATGAAGAAGGTACCTTATGCTAGTTTAATTGGATGTCTTATATATGCTATGGTATGTACAATACCTGATATTTCCCAGGCTGTTAGTATGGTGTGTAGATATATGCATGATCCAGGAAAAAAGCACTGGGAAGATGCAAAGTGGGTATTGAGGTACATTAAAGGCACTATGGAGGTTGGTGCGAAAATTTGAGAGAAATCATGAGAATGATGACGATTTCTCATTAGCTATGTGGATTCGATTTTCTTTGGTGATCCGGACAATAGGAGGTCTACTACAAGGTATTTGTTTACTTTGGCTAGTGGGCCTATCAGTTGGAAGTCTACATTACAGTCTATTGTAGCATTATCTACTACTGAGCGAGTATATGGCAGCAATGAAGCTTTGAAGGAGGCCATTTGGATACATGGACTGATTGTAGACTTGGGGTTTAACCAAAAACAGGTGGAGGTATTTAGTGATAGCCAGAGTGCTATTCACTTAGCAAAGAACCAGGTTCACCATGCTCGGACTAAACATATAGATGTTCGTTTTCATTTTGTTCGTGATATTGTGAATGGTGGGGTTATTTTGCTTCAGAAAATTCATACAAGGGATAATCCTGCTGATATGATGACTAAGGTCATTGGTGGTGCCAAGTTCAATCATTGCTTGAACTTGGTCAACATTGTGATTGTTTGAATTGTTGGAGATGCAGCAAGGAACTTGAGAGATTTGTGTGAGATTTCATACTAAGGTGGATGTCGATGATGAGATAGTTTGTGATGTGGCTTGCAAATCTCGCCAAAGTGGAGATTGTTGATTTGGGGCTTAAGTTGGATGACTCGTTTTGCATTTTCAACCCTATACTATTTTATATGGGTTGATTTGTCATTTTACTTACTTGTGAACCCATTGCCTAATTTTGGAATAACTTAGGGGGTTATATGAAACTTTTCTTTGTTTTTCCCCTTTGTATGTGTGTATTGCTCGTCATTGAAAATTAAGAGGGTTTTCTTGCTGCTCCGTGGATGTAGGCTTGATTGAAAGCCGAACCACGTTAAATTCCTGTGTTCTTGTGCATTTTCATTTTATTTTTGCATATTTCTATTTGTTTTTCCACAACAGATCTAACCTCTTATTCGGTAATCAAGTTTATTATAACAAAAATGAAATCACTAATATCAGACTTGCATTAAAAAAAAAAAATCAACTTCAACAAAAAAATAATAATAATCACTCACTCTTACATTATTTACATAATATTTATTTATTCAATTGATATGATCGGGAATCAAGCATTGAGTTCCCTCAAAAACTCTTTTGTGAACTCCTCCATATGAGGAGGATTGAGCGCCACCGACATCTGAATCTCTCCTTCTTCTCTCCCTCCGATGAGCGCCACTTGGCCGTCAAGGCTCATGGAAACTGGTTCCACCCTGCTCGGCCGCCCCACACCAAAGTCCGTCTCATAGGCCCGGAAACTCGAAGATCCATTCAAAAGAATAAATATAGAATTGGCATCCCTGAAGAAGCCACCCACCGAATTCTCATACCCTCTCAAAACATCCTTACAACTCTCATCTATTTCTTCTTTGATCCTCATACAAGCCATTGAAAATCCAGCACTTCCAGCCAGTTCCACGGCCTTGGCTTTTGCAAAACAGCCCCTGATGCAATTACCATAGTAACCATCATTCAATGGAGGGTTGAGGCGAGTCCTACAGTCCATAGAGAAGCCTAGAATGGTCTCCTCATTAGGGTCCTCCATAGCTTTGGTTTTTATAAGACTGATCCAAGTCAGAGCTGAGAGCGCTGCGAATGTTGAGTATTGGATGCGGCCTTCTTTGGCTCGTTGTTTCATGGATCGGATCATATCCCGGCTAATTGTGAATGTTCTTCTTGTTGCTTCAAATCGCCTTTGCGTGTTGATCTGGTTTATGCGTTTGAGAGAGATTCCTTAGGTGCATCAATTAAGTTCATGAATTATATATGCAGATATATATTCTGATTTATCACATTTATTTTTTTCCTTAGTTATATCTCTCTCCTTTTAGCAACAATGGTGAAATGTTGTGACTTAGCTTATCTATATTTATTAAAAAAAATTCAAGTGGGCACTAATTAGTTTAAATGACCACAAAATCGATGTTGTTAATTTTTCATATAATTACTCGAAAGTTAAAATAATTTATTATATAATTTTCATATTTATAGTTTTATGTTTATACATAAAAAAATATAATACAAAAACCTGGGTACGTTGACTTACAATAGGAAGCTCCGGCGCCATCTTCTTCAAGAGGCGTCGCGCGATCTTGTCTCCGCGAGGATGGTGACGGATAAATGTTCGATCGTGGACCAGTGAAACGCCGGAAATCGCTTCCTCGCCGGCGCGGCAAGCCATGGCCCAGGCCTGCACGAACAGCCAGAAGCCACGGCCATCCACCACCGCGTGATGGATCGCCAAACCAACAGCGACGGATCCGCCATCAAATCTCGTCACCTGAACTTCCATGACCGCCGCTGGCAACACCTTAACGTCCAGCTCCGGCACGAGCCGAAGGAACGAGTCCACGTCGTGGATCTCATCGGAAGCGAGACGGGTGAAGTCACCATCCGAGTCGGCTTCGATGAAGGTGACGTGATCGTCAGGGGAGCAGGACAAGGCGAGGTCGCCGGTTGCAGGGAGGTAGGTGAGCTTACCGGCGAGTGGGTAGAAGAGGCGGAGGACGGCGGAGAGGGAGGACTTGAGAGAATGAAGGTCAGGGGCAGCAGGGAAGAGGAGTAGGCGTCGGATAGGTGGTATTGAGATCCAAGAGACATCGAAGAAGGAGAGGGGGAGGAGAAGCTCCGTCTCTGTCACCGGAGATGGGAAAACGGCGACGTGGGATACTTGGTGGATTTGGACTGAGACCATGCCTGAGCTCAGAGATGAAGAAAGAGCTTTGGATGTGTGTAATTGCTCTACTGCCGATCCACTACAATGTGTTGTAATATTTTTATCAGATCAATCAATCAGGCTTCAATCAGTTTTAACTTAAATCATATTACAAGTTACATCCAACTGATTGGCTAGTCAAAAAGAATGCAAGCAGTCCTAGTTACTTGTCCGAATGTCGGGGTACCCGTTCAAATCTAAAGGCCTACTAGAAAATTGGGAGGACTTGAAAAAATATACGAGATTTGATGACTGAATGTTGGACAAACTATAAAGCCTAGTTTAAAAATGAGTTGGGTTTGGTTTTTATTGTTAAAACTTGGGTCCAAGCCAGCCTGACTTGAATTTTATAGTATATCTATTAATTAGTTTTGTATATATACAATTCAAATATTAATAAAATCAAATATTCATGTATTGCATGTGTGAATATTTGAAGCATATACTACTACTTTGGATTGATTAACTATGAATAGATGGTCTACTTGGCCTTATTATTGATTATTGTTGATTGCCATTGGTTTTAATGGTTTAAACTTTAAATATTATGACTGAATAAAATGTATATTTAGTATTTTAATTTTAATGTATTTTATAGAATAATATTTGGTATCAGATAAATATTATTTTTAACTTTTTTTATTATTTATTTATTATTTTATGAAAAAACTTATTTGGGTGAATATGGGAGTGCCTTGGTTAAAGGTCATAAAATTTGACGGATTCTAGCAAAAGTTAAAGCCATATTATTGAGACGGGCCAGATATAAAAAAGCTTAAATTTTACTAATTATAGACTCAATTTGACCCCGGCTCAGCCGAGCCCATAGACAGATCTACTAATGAGCATGGACTTTATACCCTTACACATCATTACCTCTTTAGTAAATTTGTTTTTTTCCGAAGAGTCAAGAACTTCTGATGCAAAACATACTCTAAGGGGGTGTTTGGTTTGAAGGAAAGCAATGGGAATCATTGCTTATAGTGAGGAAACTCTTGTTTGGATGTGGAGTAATGGGAGTGAGAGAGGCATGGGTAAGGAGTGAGAGAGGCATGGGGGAGAGTTCCCATGCCTCTCATTTTTGAGAGGAGTGGGAGGGGAATGAGGGTTATGATGGGTAAATTTACTCATTTACCCTTTTATTTTTTTAATTATAAATCTATTAATCTAAATAATTTATTATAATAATTAAATAATAATTAATCCGAAAATATTTAAATACAATATTAATTATAATAAATAAATGAATAATATTAAAGTGAACTATTTTAATTTAATACTTAATTATTGTAATTAAAGTGAACTATTTTAATTTAATACTTAATTATTGTAATTAAAGTGAATCATAATTGATATGAATGGTTATTATGACTTAATTTTTTAATTAAAGTTAAATAATTATTTATTATGGTTAATTAATTGTTAATTAATGATATTAACAAAATTTTAGATATTAATAAATAGTGTCACATGTGAGCTATTAAAGTTAAATATCTTTTTATAATAATGAATTTATTTTAATATTTAAATAATTTAAAAAATAATTATCACACCTCATTATATATATATAATAATAATAGTAGTAATATTCATTTATATAAAAGGGCATGACGGTCATTTTATCATATTTTCCTTTTTCACTTTTTCTCATTCCCAATAAACTACCTCCCCAATCCTTCCAATCAAACATAGTTTTCATTCCCATGCCTTTTCTAATCCCCCTCATTTTCATTACTCCTCCACTCCTTTCCATTCCATTCCTTGCAACCAAACGGCCCCTAAGTTGACAGCGATACTGTTGAACCTGCTGATCTTCTAATGCAGCCATCCCGCTCCCTATACATATATAATATTCATATTAAAGTGAGTAATGTATAATAAATAGATAATAATATATTTCAAATACAAGACACAAAATTAAATATTAAATTATAATAATTACCATAATTAATTAAAATAAAATAAATAATAATATTAAAATAATTAAAATAAATAATTTTAACTAAATAATATTTCATGATATTATGTATAGAAAAATATTATTGACTTAAATAATTAATTTTAATTATATAATATTTTAAATATTTAATTATAATAATTAGATTAAATGAGCATAAATAATGATATTTAAATAATTTAAATAAATAATTTTATTAATAATATTTCATGATATTATATATAGAAAAATACTATTGACTTAAATAATTAATTTTAATTAAATAATATTTTAAATATTTAATTATAATAATTAAATTGAATGCTAATTACATAATTTAATATATAATTATAATGTCTATAGTTAATTTAAATATTAAAAATAAACTCATATATCATATATAAATATCATTTTTAGACCAAGGGTATAATGGTAATCTTCTCAGATATTCTCTTCCAACTTTTTACATTACCAATAATTTCCCCTCCAACTAAACAAAGTTTTCATTACCGTCTCCCTCCCAAAAGTTTTCATTCTTATCTCCCTCTATAAAGCTTTCATTACCATTTCCATTCCTATTCTGTCATCTAAACGAACCCTGATATGACCATTTAAAAGCTTCAAGTTTGAGTTATGCAATTATAATAATGAGCTCCTAGTCTTTAATAAAAAGAATAAAAATAATACGCAACAACCACGCCTCCACCCTCAAACTTCGTCATATGAACGCAAAACATGAAAATAGATTTTTGGTAGTGTTTTTTACTATTTACCGTGGCATATTAAAATTCCACTAAATATTGAAGCGGCGTTATAAAAAAAAAGCAACGAAAATGCCAATGAAGAATTGTCAACAATGTATTAGCAATTTGGCCGTTTTTAAAAACGCCGCTACATTAGCGCCATTTTCAAAGTAAGCGCTATCAAATTAGTGTCACTTTTTTAGCATTTAACGTAGCTAATGTAGTGGTGTTTTTAAAAAAAACCACTAAATTTAGCTTTTAAAAAATAAATAAATTAAGAGCGCTTGTATACAAAAGCATTACTAATTTACCTTCTATTTTGTTCCTTTTTATAGTGTTCTTGTCCTTTTTTTTCATTTTTTTCCATTTCTTTTTCATCTTCTTCTCCTTTTTAGATGTTTTGCTTTTTATTCTTATTAGTTTTTTCTTCTCTTCTTCTTCTTCTCATCCTCTACTTCTTCTCATCTTCTACTTTTTCTTACTCTTCTTTTCTGCTAACTTCTTCATATTCATCTCCTCCTCTAAGGTTTTACTTCTCTTCTTCTACCTGGCCTCCACTTCCTTTTTACTTTTCCTCCACTTCCTTTCTTCTCTTAGGTTTTTACTTCTTCCTTGCCTTTCATCTTTAGCGGTAAATTTAATTTTTTTTAGCAAATAGCGCCAAATTTAAATTTGAATTTCAAAAAAAATATTTTAGCAGTATTTCTAATATAAAACGCCCTAAATTAAATTATAAATTTAAAAATATTTATAATTTAAATATTTATAATTTAATGGTGTTTATTTAAAAAAAACACTACTAAGTCAACCATTGGATAGCCCAATGATATGACATCAAAGTATAAAGAGGAGGTCATGGGTTCAAATCCCTCCCCCGACAGTACTGTTCAATGTATTGTTTATATACTGTTCACCAGGGATTTTTATACTAGTCTCATATTGTACATATACTGTACATCTGGGTTCCAGTACTGTCTGGTACTGTTTATATTCATATAAAAAGGACGCTTGTCGTCTATTATTCAAAAAAAAAACACTACTAAATTAATAAATCAATTTAAATTTTTTATAATTTAGTTTCATTTATCTTTAAAACCTCGCTAAATCTTGAATATTTTTTAATTGATTTATTAATTTAAAGGGAAACTTTCATATAAATGTTGTTAAATTGAAAATTTTAAATATAAATATGAATTTGCAAATAACATTTAGTATTTGTAAAAAACACCTTCATAATCATAAATTTAGGGCTAATGGAGAAGAAGCGTAAGTGTTAGATGATAGACATTGAAATCCAAGAGGTATCGAAGAAGAATAATGGAAGAGAAGCTGTCTCTTTTAATAATAATATATATATTACATGTTACATATAAAATGCATATAATATAAAAGATAATATTTTAAAAAAAATATTTGCGAAAATTTATTTATTTTTAATATTTTGTGAATTAATTTATATAGTATGGCAAAAAATCCATTGTTTGGCTAGTCAGTTTTTGGCAAATAAATATATTGTATAAAAATATTTTAGTTATAGACAAACATATTTATAAAATTTAATTTTTTAGGCTTTTAAAATTTAATAAATTGGTTATATAAAAATATATAAAAAGAATGTAAAAATTTATTGAACTTGATTTTCTATAAATTACTATATATATTATTAATATAATATATTAGAAAAATATTTATAAAAATTTATTATTAATTTTTCTCCTTCACCTTTTATTTGTCCTTAAAAAAAAAATTCTAGGCTCTGCCCATGTGCAAAAGGACAACAATAAAAAAGTGGGTTGGTGAAACTAGCATGGACAAAAGTAGAGTAGGCAATATATTATTTTTTTTTAAGGCCGTTGGCGAGTAGGCAATATCAGACTTGCATTAAAAATAAAATAAAATCAACTTCCAAAAAATAATAATAATGATATTCCCTCATTCTTAAATTATTTAAATAATATTTATTTATTTAATTTATTTGAGGGAAACAAACATGGAGTTCCCTCAAAAACTCTTTGGTGAACTCCTCCATATGAGGATGATTGAGCGACACCGACATCTGAATCTCTCCTTCTTCTCTCCCTCCAATGAGTGTCACTTAGCCGTCATGATTCATGGAAACTAGCTCCACCCTGCTCGGTCGCCCCACACCCGTCTCGTAGGCCCGGAAACTCGAAGACCCAGTCAAAAGAATAAATATAGAATTGGCACCCCTGAAGAAGCCACCCACCAAATCCTCGTACCCTCTCAAAACATCCTTACTGTTGGCATAAACCCATTGGCCCAAAACCAATGGAACAAACCAATGGATTATAATCCATTAGCCCAAATCCAACTTCTCTTAATCCATGGATCACCCAAACAATCGCTGGCTTAAACCATTAACCTAAACCATGAACTTAATCCATGAATTAGTGCCCATGTGTTTAAGGAAAATGGTGGTTTTAGTTGGCCTATATATATGTGAGCTTATTCTCATTCTTACACACAACCAACAAGTGAGAGTGAGAGGAAATTAGAGAGAAAAGGAAAGTGTGGGAAAAAAAAAATATTTTAAGAGTTAGTCAAATCTCCTAGTATAAGAGAGAAGTCTTGGTTTTTCTCCTCATATTAGTAAGAGTTTGTAACTCCTGGAATTTTTTTCTACTTAGTAAATTCTTCTATCATTGCCCGTGGTTTTTACCCTAATTATTTAGGGGTTTTCCACGTAACATCTTTGTGTTCTTTATTTTTCAGCATTTCTTTTCATTTATTTTTGCTACTGATAATGCTTATATTCGGGTCCTACATTTTACAACAAGTGGTATCGAGCTGAGATCTTGGTGTAATATATCTACTTATCGTATGCTCTCGTGGTTCGAACTATTAGTGGATCCTCCACATCAAAAAAATAAGTTGGATAATTATTCACCTTTTGAAAGACCCGATTCATCGCTCTTGTAGCAATTTCTAATAGAAAGCAATGGCGGTGAAATATGAGATTGAAAAAAATTCGAGTGGGAGTAATTTCTCACCTGTGGAAGTCGAAGATAAAAGGCGATCTCGAGGAAGGACAATCGCTGACGGCCATCACCGAAAAAAACCGGTGAGGTCAAAGATGATAAGTGGAATGAGATGGGACGGGAACATCGATTCGTCGATCTTCATCTCGCACTTGCGATGGAGTTCTATCAAGCATAGCGGAGAAGAAGACGGCGAAAGAGATATGGGACCACCTCACTAAGTTAGTACGAGGCCAAGTCACTCCACAACAAAATTTTCCTTAAAAGGAGACTCTATACTTTGCGCATGGCAGAATCTACTTCAGTGACGGGACACATGAATATACTGAACACTCTATTTTCCCAACTCACATCATTGGGACATACAATAGAGTCAAGTGAACGTGCAGAAATTCTACTCCAAAGTCTACCAGATTCATATGATCAACTCGTCATCAACTTAACAAATAATATCCCCACGGACGGTCTAGTCTTTGATAATATTGCAGCTGCTGTTCTGGAGGAAGAAAGTCGCCACAAGAACAAGGAAAACAAGCTAGAAAATTCACAACAAGCGGAGGCTTTGATGGTGACGAGAGGAAGACCAACAGAACGTGAATCTAGTGGGAGTTACAATCGTGGTAGATCAAAGTCGAGGAGTAAGAAGACTTTCAAGTGCTACCACTGTGGCAAGAAAGGTCACTTGAAGAAGGATTGTTGGAGTCTAAATAAAAAGGATTCCAATCCTCAAGGGAATGTTGCAAACACTTCAGATGATGGAGAAGCCATGGTGTGTGAAACAGCAACTACATCAGGTAAAAGATTTACTGATGTATGGCTTCTTGATTCAGCAGCCACTTTTCACATGACCTCCCGAAGAGAATGGTTCCATCAATATGAATCTATCTCTGGGGGATCTGTGCACATCTGTAACGATCAAGCTTTGAAGATCATTGGCATTGGCACTATCAAACTGAAGATGTACGATGGCACGGTTCGGACCATACAAGAAGTCGAAGATAATTCGAGGAGCGCTTGTATGCATGAAGTTCAAAACAACTTGATGATCTTGGTTGCAAAATTGAAGTTCAAAACAAGATCATGAAGATAATTCGAGGAGCGCTTGTATGCATGAAGGGAGAAAAGATAGCTGCAAATCTATACATGCTGAAGGGAGAAACTTTGCAAGAAGGAGAAGGTTCAGTTGCCACAAGTAGTCCAAGTGAAAGATGCACAATGACATGGCACAGGAAACTTGGACACATGTCAGAGCAAGGAATGAAGCTTCTTGCAGAGAGGAATCTACTTCAAGGTCTCACAAAGGTAACACTACGCTTTTGTGAACACTGCATTGTAAGCAAGCAGCATCGACTCAAGTTCAACACATCTAATTCTAAAAGCAAAGCAATTCTAGAATTGGTTCACTCTGATGTGTGGAAAGCACCAGTTACATCCCTGGGAGGAGCAAATTAATTTGTATCATTTATTGATGACTATTCTAGGAGATGTTGGGTGTACCCTATCAAGAGGAAGGCTGATGTGTTTCAAGTGTTCAAATTTTACAAAGCGCGGGTAGAACTTGAATCTGGCAAGAAGATCAAGTGCTTGAGGACTGATAATGGAGGAGAATATACTGGCAAAGAATTTGATGAATTCTGTAAGCAAGAAGGCATCAAAAGGCAGTTCACTACAGCATACACTCCTCAACAAAATGGAGTGGCAGAGCGGATGAATAAAACTCTGTTGGAAAGAACAAGAGCTATGTTGGGAGCTGCAGGCTTAGACAAGAAGTTCTGGGAAGAAGCAGCCAGCACCGCCTGTTATGTGGTGAATCGGGCCCCATCAACTACAATCGAGTTGAAGACACCGATGGAGATGTGGACTGGTAAGTCAATTGATTATTCAAACCTTCATATATTTGGAAGTCCTGTATATGTAATGTACAATACCCAAGAAACTACAAAACTGGATCCAAAATCCAGAAAATGTATGTTCTTAGGATATGCTGATGGTGTTAAGGGGTACCGCCTGTGGGATCCCACTGCCCATAAGGTTGTAATCAGCAGGGATGCTATCTTCATAGAAGATAAAGAACAAGAGCAAGTAGATGGTGAAAGCACTTCAAAAGAAAGCACAAAGACTACAACAATATAGGTAGAAAAAGAAGCTGAAGCTACACCATAGCACGAGGTACAAGAGCCAGCTGAATCTGAAGTTCCAGAAGTTCGGCGGTCAACTCGTACAAGAAAGACACCAAGTTGGCATTCTGACTATATTATAGAGGGTAATATTGCAAACTGTCTTCTAACTGAGGATGGAGAGCCATCAACTCTTCAAGAAGCACTGAATAATTCAGATGCATCTCAGTGGATGGCAGCAATGGAAGAAGAAATTGAAGCTCTTCATAAAAATAGGACATGGGAACTGGTGTCGCTACCACAAGGGCGAAAACCCATTGGCAATAAATGGGTCTACAAGATCAAACGCAATAGTGATGATAAAGTAGATCGTTATCGTGCTAGATTGGTGGTAAAAGGATATGCTCAGAAGGAAAGTATTGACTTCAACGAAATATTTTCACCTGTGGTTCGATTTACAACAGTCCGAGTAGTCCTGGCGATGTGTGATACATTTGACTTGCATCTTGAGCAGTTAGATGTCAAAATTGTATTTCTTCATGGAGATCTTGAAGAAGAGATTTACATGCTCCAACCAGAAGGTTTTGAAGAAAAAGGTAAAGAGAACTTGGTTTGCAGGTTAAACAAATCTCTGTACGGTCTAAAGCAGGTGCCAAGATGTTGGTACAAGAGATTTGATTCCTTCATCATGAGCCTTAGATACAACAGATTCAATACAGACCCTTGTGCATATGTTAAAAGGTTTGAAGAAGAAGATTTTGTCTTCTTGTTGCTGTATGTTGACGACATGTTGGTAGCAGGCCCCAACAAAGATCGTATCAAGGAGTTGAAGGCACAATTGGCTAGGGAGTTTGAAATGAAGGACTTGGGACCGGCAAACAAGATTTTAGGGATGCAAATTCACCGAGACAGAAATAATAGGAAGATTTGGCTTTCTCAGAAGACTTATCTGAAGAAGATCTTGCGGCGGTTCAACATGCAAGACTGTAAGCCAATTTCTACCCCACTTCACGTTAATTTCAAGTTATCCTCAAGTATGTGTCCTAGCGGTGAAGAAGAGAGGATGGAGATGTCTCGAGTACTCGTATGCATCGTGATGGGAAGCCTAATGTTTGCCATGATCCGCATAAGACCGGACATTGCACATGCGAGTGGGAGTGGTAAGTCGAGTACATGGCGAATCTCGGTCGAGAGCATTGGAGTGTTGTTAAGAGGATTCTCAGATATATAAAGGGAACCTCAGATGTTGCATTATGTTATGAGGGATCTGACTTTCATCGTCGATGGATATGTTGATCTCGATTATGCAGGGTGATCTTGATAAAAAAACAAATCCACTACTGGATATGTGTTCACACTAGCAGGAGGAGCTGTGAGCTGGGTTTCAAAACTACAGTCAGTCGTGGCTACGTCAACTACAGAAGCAGAGTATTTGGCAGTTACACAAGCCAGTAAAGAAGCAGTGTGGTTAAAGATGGTGTTGGAAGAACTCGGGCACAAACAAGAGAACATCACTCTATATTGTGACAACCAGAGTGCATTGCATCTTGCAAGGAATCCAGCATTTCATTCAAAAACAAAACATATCAGAGTTCAGTACCACTTCGTTCGTGAGAAAGTAGAAGAAGGTACAGTGGACATTCAAAAGATTCATACCAAGGATAACCTAGCAGATTTCATGACAAAAGCAATCAACGCTGACAGATTCATATGGTGTCGATACTCTTGTGCTCTGACAAAGACGTAAGCAACATCGAATGGGAAGGAAGAAAAAATGGTGTGAAGATCTGATCGTCTTTCAATCAAATCTTCAAGTGGGAGAATTGTTGGCATAAACCCATTGGCCCAAAACCAATGGAACAAACTAATGGATTATAATCCATTAGCCCAAATCCAACTTCTCTTAATCCATGGATCACCCAAACAATGGCTAGCTTAAACCATTAACCTAAATCATGAACTTAATCCATGGATTAGTGCCCATGTGTTTAAGGAAAATAGTGGTTTTAGTTGGCCTATATATATGTGAGCTTATTCTCATTCTTACACACAACCAACAAGTGAGAGTGAGAGGAAATTAAAGAGAAAAGGAAAGTGTGGAAAAAAAAATATTTTAAAAGTTAGTCCAATCTCTTAGTATAAGAGAGAGAGTACTGGTTTTCTCTTTGTTATTAGTAAGAGTTTGTAACTCCTGAAATTTTCCTACTTAGTAAATTCTTCTATCCTTGCCCGTGGTTTTTACTCTAATTATTTAGGGGTTTTCCACATACCATCTTTGTGTTTCTTTATTTTTCAGCATTTCTTTTCATTTATTTTGCTACAGTAATACTATATTCGGTCCTACATTTTACAACACTTGCAACTCTCATCTACTTCTTCTTTGATCCTCAAACAAGCCATTGAAAATCCAGCACTTCTAGCCTGCAGTTCCACTGCCTTGGCTTTTGCAAAGCAGAACCTGATGTAATTACCATAGTAACCATCATTCAATGGAGGGTTGAGACGAGCCCTACAGTCTATAGGGTCCTCCATAGCTTTGGTTTTTACTTTTTATAAGACTGATCCAAGTCAGAGCTGAGAGGGCTGTGAATGTTGAGTATTGGATGTGACCATCTTTGGCTCGTTGTTTCATGGATTGGATCATATCCCGGCTAATTGTGAATGTTCTTCTTGTTCCTTCATATCGGCTTCGCGTATTGATCTGGTTTGTGTTTGAGAGAGATTTCTTGGATGCATCAATTTCATGAATTATATATTTCTACTGATTAATTACATTCATTTTATTTCAATACAAACAGAAGTGGGAGGTTGAAAATTTCTCTCACACCCTTTCACACCAACGGTAAAGTGTTATGATTTATCTAAATTCAATTAAGAAAAATTCAAAGTGGGCACTGGTTAGTTTCATTTACAACTTTTTCAAAAATAAAAAAAATTAAAAAAATCATTTACAAAGAAAAACAGTTTCGCCCTTACAAAAATTCTTCTTTCCCTTATAAAAATATTTTTAAATATAAAATCATCACAAAATCGATATTCTTAATTTTTTCATATAATTACTCAAAAATAAATATAATTTATTATATAATTTTATATATTTATAGTTATATGTTCAAAAAAAAATATAATAATACAGAAAACCTGGAGTTACTTACAATAGGAAGCTTTGGCACCATCTTCTTCAAGAGTCGGCGCGCGATCTCGTCGCCGCGAGGATGGTGGCGGATCAATGTTCGGTCGTGGACCAGTGAAATGCCGGAAATCGCTTCCTCTCCGGCACGGCAAGCCATGGCCAAGGCCTCCACGAACAGCCATAACCCATGGCCATCCACCACCGCGTGATGGATCGCCAAACCAACAGCGACGGATCCGCCATCAAATCTCGTCACCTGAACTTCCATGACCGCCGCTGGCAACACCTTAACGTCCAGCTCCGGCACGAGCCGAAGGAACGAGTCCACGTCGTGGATCTCATCGGAAGCGAGCCGGGTGAAGTCACCATCCGAGTCGGCTTCGATGAAGGTGACGTGATCGCCAGGGGAGCATGACAAGGCGACATCGCTAGTGGCAGGGAGGTAGGTAAGCTTACCGGCGAGTGGGTAGAAGCGGCGGAGGACGGCGGAGAGGGAGGACTTGAGGTAATGAAGGTCAGGGGCGGCAGGGAAGAGGAGTAGGCGTTGGATGGGTGGTATTGAGATCCAGTGGGCATCGAAGAAGGAGAGGGGGAGGAGGAGCTCCTCCGTCTCTGTCACCGGAGATGGGAAAACGGCGACATGGGATACTTGGTGGATTTGGACTGAGGCCATGCTTGAGCTCAGAGATATATGAAGAATCAAGTGTTTGTTTGGATGTGTGTAATAGATCTACTGTGGATGTACGTACTGTTGAGGATAAGGCTAGGCGAGAACCGTATGGGTTGTTTGATGAAATGCCCAGTTCAAACACTGGTGTTTGAGAAAATGTCAGGAGAAAGATTTATACATTCAAACAAAGTCAAGGTCAAGACAACCAAGTAATTAAAGAGTGGACCAAAGTTATTTGCTTCACTAGCCAATCACCATTCAGTCTTCATTACTATTTAAATCAAAAAGGAATAGAGACCACCCGACAACACACAATGCTTCCATTTTGTGAGACACTATATATCCTACACCCGATTGGACACAAGTTAAGATAACATGGTCCAGCATTGGCTGGTTGATAACAAAGAGAGATATATATGGTTGATATAAAAACCTTAATGAACATAACTAACATTACTACCCACCAAACTACACCATACTATTTAGTCATTTAGATGGCTCCCATGCTTCGTCCTGATTGAGTACAGCCTTAATGAACATCACCATGCTCTCCATCCTTGTACTCCACCATTCTCCATACTTGCGCGTGAACACCAGCATGAACGGTGACCCGTCATGCTTCCATCAACTTCGGGCTTACCTCACCAAGCTTGGCATCAGTACACACTTCAGTTAAACCTTCAACATGTACTACAATGTGTTGTAATATTTTTATCAGATCAACCACGCTTCATTCATTTTTAAACTTTTAAGTTATATAACCAAGTTACACCCGATTGTCTGGTTAGGAAAAAAAATAGTACAAGCAGTACACTTTTGAGCGTGCGCGCCATACTATAGAATCTTCAAATTGCTAAAGATTGATTGATAGTCCAGCAGCATTCAATTATAAACAGAAATGGTCAATGATAATCTGTAAAACTCATATAAGTAATAATATTTAAATTTAAATAAATTAAGATATTTATCATTATAAATTTTATAATTTGATAAATTAAAAAATTTTGATTTAATTAATTTATATTTTAAAAATATTAATAAAAAATGTACATAATCTCTCTCTCTATATATATATAGAAAAAAATTATATTATTATTTAGTATTAAAAGAATAATAAAAAATTCCTAAAATAATAATTAAAAGAATAATAATAATAATGAAAGGCGGAAACAATAATTAATAACCAGTACAACTTTAACCTAACCAGAAATTATAAGCAATAACCAGAAAGTAACAAAAAGATTTTTTAAACAAATATTTTTTATCAAATATTTTTTACTAATTATTTAACATTGTGCTTAAAAATTAATTTAACCAAAAAATAAGAAATAATTTTTACCATTAAATTAAAATAAGAAATATATTCTATTTTAAAAAATTAAATTGTAAATTATAGGATAATACTATTTTGAGATAAGAATTGTAATCACCATATTTCATAAAAAATACATACAGAATAAAAATCTAAAAAAAAATCTAAATGAAGGTTAACAACATTATTTATTATTTTCATATCCAAAATGTATTATTATTTATTATTAAAAAAAATTATTTAAATATTTAATATTAAATATATTTTATACATTTTAAACCATATTATTATTTTGATATTAAAATTTAATTAAGAGGTATTGGATAAGCAAAATAACACACGGGCATTTCTGTCACTATGTCAATAGATTCCCAAAAATATCTTTGAATATTAAATATAGAAATATTACTTTCGCATCAATTTAATTAAACTTTCCAATGCATACCAAACAAATAAATGTTATTTTCCCATCAATTACTTTCTTATTAATTATTTTCCCATCAATTAAATTCCATCAAAACATTTCTATAGTAAAGCATCAAACGCCCCCTAAGTTTAAGTTCCGCAATTATAATAATATATGAACTCCAAGTTTTTAATAAAAAGAATAAAAATAATACGCAACAACCACGCCTCCGGCCCTCAAACTTCATCACTTGAACGTACAACACAAAAAATACGTCTTTAGTGGGTTTTTTAGTATTTAGTGGTATATTAAAATACTGCTAAATATTTGAGCCGCATTATATAAAAAAAAAAAAGCAGCGAAAATACAAGTAAAGAAGGTGTTAGCAATGTATTAGCAATTCAGGAGCTTTTAAAAACACGGCTACGTTAGAAGTGTTTCAAAATAAACACTGCCAAATTAATGTAATTTTTTTAACATTTAACGTAGCTAATGTAGCGGTGCTTTTCAAAAAACTACGCTAAATTTAGCCTTTTTTTAGGAAAAAAAATTAACAACACTTATGTATACAAGCGCTCCTAATTTACTTTCTCTTTTGTTCCTTTTTGTCCTTTTTTTATTTCTTCTCCTCCTCTTTTTCTCATGTTTTGCTTTTTATTCTTATTTGTTTCCTCTTCTCTTCTTCTTCTTCTTCTTCTTGCTTTTCTGTTCTTATATTTTTCTTATTCTATTCTTCTATTTTTTCTTACTCTTCTTCTTTTTTCCAAACTTCATCATCTTCATCTTCTCCTCCAAGGTTTTACTTTCTCCTCTTCTACCTGGCCTCTACTTCCTTTTGCTCATGAGTGATCCACTCCCCCATTTTTGCAGTTTTTGAAGGCTTCAAATACCAGAGGGTAGATCTCACCTTCTTAGTTGTCTCCTTACTGTGTTTTACTTGGTAGTGGTTTTTATATGCTTCAACTCTGGTGATTGTTGTTTTTTTTGTGTTTGCTTCTCTGTTGTATCTTTTTTCGTTTAACCTCTTCTTGTCCTGTTTTCTTATATTTTTTTATATTTTAATACATTTGTAGTTTATCCATATTATTCAAAAAAAAATAAAAACCATATCCTCTCTCTTTTCTTTTTTTTTTTGTATTTTCCTCCTTCCTTTCTTCTCTTATTTTTTTCTTCTTCCTTGTCTTTCATTTTTAGTGGCAAATTTATTTATTTTTTTAGCAAATGGTACCAAATTTAAATTTAAATTTAAAAAATTCATTTTTAACGGTTTTCTTATATAAAAAACAGCTAAATTAAACGGTAAATCTAAAAATATTTATAATTTTATAGCGTTTATTTTTAAAAAACTCCTCTAAATTAATAAATCAATTTAAAATTTTTATAATTTAGTGTCATTCATTTTTAAAAACCCGCTAAATCCTATATGTTTTTAAATTAATTTATTAATTTAGTGGCTTTTTCGTATAAATGTAGCTAAATTGAAAATTTTAAATATAAATCTAAATTTGTAAATAAACGTTAGTAGAACGTTGATAATTTTAAATTTTAATGGTGTTGATAAAAAACGCATTCAAAATAATAACATTAACTTAGAATTGTTTTTAAAAACCCTTTATAGTGTTGTGACAAGCATGACCGCCGTTGACAACACCCTTACATCCAGCTCCATCGCAAGCAGGAGAAACAAGTCCACATTGTGGATCTCATTTGAAGTGAAACGGGTGAAGTCACCTTTAGAGTTTGCTTCGATATAAATGACATGATTGCCATAGGGCAACACAAGGTGACGTCAAGGAGGTAGGTGAGCTTACTGGTGAGTGGATAAAAAAGGCGGAGAAAGAGGACTTGAGGGAATGAAAGTCAGAGCTATCGGAGAAGAAGCGTAGATATTGAGATTTAAGAGGTCTCAAAGAAGAAGAGTAGAGGAGAAGCTCGATCTCTTTTAATTATATATATATTACATATAAAATGCATATAGTATAAAAATAATAATATTTTTAGAAAAAATATTATTTGTGAAAATTTGTTGTTTGGGTTTTTAATATTTTATGAATTAATTTATATAATATATTTTCTTTGGTAAAGTCTATTGTTTGGCCATTTAAACAAAAATACAGACTTGCGTTGAAAACCAACTTCCCAAAAAGTAATATTCACTCATTTTTATATTATTTAAATAATATTTATTTATTTATTTATTTATTCAATTGATATGAGGGAATCAAGCATTGAGTTCCCTCAAAAACTCTTTGGTGAACTCCTCCATATGAGGAGGATTGAGCGACACCGACATCTGAATCTCTCCTTCTTCTCTCCCTCCGATGAGTGTCACTTGGCCGTCAAGGTTCATGGAAACTTGTTCCACCCTGCTCGGCCGTCCCATACCAAAGTCCGTCTCGTAGGCCCGGAAACTCAAAGACCCATTCAAAAGAATAAATGCAGAATTGGCATCCCTGAAGAATCCACCCACCGAATCTTCATACCCTCTCAAAACATCCTTATTACTCTCATCTATTTCTTCTTTGATTCTCCTACAAGCTATTGAAAATCCAGCACTTCCACCCAGTTTCACGGCCTTGGCTTTTGCAAAGCAGCCCCTGATGCAATTACCATAGTAACCGTCATTCAATGGAGGGTTGAGGCGAGTCCTACAGTCCATAGGGAAGCCTAGAATGGTCTCCTCATTAGGGTCCTCCATAGCTTTGGTTTTTATAAGACTGACCCAAGTCAGAGCTGAGAGCGCTGTGAATGTTGAGTATTGGATGTGGCCATCTTTGGCTCGTTGTTTCATGGTTCGGATCATATCCCGGCTAATTGTGAATGTTCTTCTTGTTGCTTCAAATCGCCTTTGCGTGTTGATCTGGTTCATGTGTTTGAGAGAGATTCCTTAGGTGCATCAATTAAGTCATGAATTATATATGCAGATATATATTCTGATTTATTACATTTATTTTTTTCCTTAGTTATATCTCTCTCTCCTTTTAGCAACAATGGTGAAATGTTGTGACTTAGCTTATCTATATTTATTAAAAAAATTCAAGTGGGCACTAATTAGTTTAAATGACCACAAAATGGATGTTGTTAATTTTTCATATAATTACTCAAAATTTAAAATAATTTATTATATAGTTTTAATATTTATAGTTTTATGTTTATAAAAAACTATATATATATATATATATAATACAAAAACCTGGGTACGTTGACTTACAATAGGAAGCTCCGGCGCCATCTTCTTCAAGAGGCTTCGCGCGATCTCGTTTCCGTGAGGATGGTGACGGATCACTGTTCGATCGTGGACCAGTGAAACGCCGGAAATCGCTTCCTCGCCGGCTCGGCAGGCCATGGCCCAGGCCTGCACGAACAGCCAGAAGCCACGGCCATCCACCACCGCGTGATGGATCGCCAAACCAACAGCGACGGATCCGCCATCAAATCTCGTCACCTGAACTTCCATGACCGCCGCTGGCAACACCTTAACGTCCAGCTCCGGCACGAGCCGAAGGAACGAGTCCACGTCGTGGATCTCATCGGAAGCGAGACGGGTGAAGTCACCATCCGAGTCGGCCTCGATGAAGGTGACGTGATCGCCAGGGGAGCATGACAAGGCGACATCGCCAGTGGCAGGGAGGTAGGTAAGCTTACCGGCGAGTGGGTAGAAGATGCGGAGGACGGCGGAGAGGGAGGACTTGAGATAATGAAGGTCAGGGGCAGCAGGGAAGAGGAGTAGGCGTCGGATAGGTGGTATTGAGATCCATGAGACATCGAAGAAGGAGAGGGGGAGGAGAAGCTCCGTCTCTGTCACCGGAGATGGGAAAACGGCGACGTGGGATACTTGGTGGATTTGGACTGAGACCATGCCTGAGCTCAGAGATGAAGAAAGAACTTTGAATGAAATAAAGTGATAAGCCTTGTATTGTTATAATTTCATCCATTTATAAATATAATCAAACTTTTAATATACCATTTTCAAATTGTGTAAAACGTTATAATATATTTTCAAATGTTATGAAAGATTACCTTCCATTGTTATCATGTAACATATCTTCTATATTATTGAGTAAATATTTTTTATTTATTTTTAGTTATGTGATCATATATTTTAGAAAATGATTTACTTTCATTTTTAGACATAAAAACTTTATAAATAGTCTTTTCATTGATGTGCAATATAAAATACAAATTTGAGCTTTTTCACGATTTCAAGAACCTAGATTAAGTGTTCTTTTTTTCTCATTTCCACCCATTGCATCAAATTTTTTTCTCAAACACATAATTCACACTAAATGATCAATACTTAACCAACCGCAACTATCACATTGTAAATCTCCAATATCACCAATTATTCGGTCGAGGGAGGGTCACTACGTACATTATTCGGCAGAAAGCAATTTGATGTGCAAAGCTTGTTTAGCACATAATTATTTACCATAGTTAACATACTCTAGTTTAATCATATAATCTCTATGTTCAGTTTTGAGCTAAGAAGAAAAAGATAACTAGAGGAGAAAAGAGAAAAGAGAAAAGAGAAAAGAGACGAAAGAGTAAGATGCTGATGTGACCCCAAAATTTTGGTGACTTGGATTAAACGAGATGATGTGGATTGGCTCAGGATGACATGGCTCTAGTGATGTGAATTAAAAACTCCTTGCTAGCATTCCTACATTAACATATGACATCAAAACACAGTTCACGTGGTTATTCCAATGTTCACATCTATAATTTTTTACCAAAAATACACAGGTATTCTTTCATTGAAGTCAAATCAAAGTGTGGCATTTAAAAATAAATAAATTGAAATTTGATATTCATTTTGATATTTAAAGATAGTTTGGTGACCTCTTAAGATTATTTTCTTATGTTAAACACGTAAACCCACTGAATTATTCATTGGTGTAGTCCAACTACACGGCTTTCAGATGGTTAACCTAGCAGTACAATTCATCAATAGTTAATTTTTACCCGGTTAGAAATCAAAAGTTAAAAATTAAGTACAAGCAAGACTGACGTATATTTTTTTAAATTAAAGATATATATATATATATATAGAGAGAGAGAGAGAGAGAGAGAGAGAGAGAGAGAGACTAACACACAACCACAATGCTACTCAAGCCTAACGTAAATATGGATGATTTAATGATATAAGGAGATGATTTAATCCCTTTTTAATTATTTGCATGGATTATGTTCATTCAAGTGGAGCATGGTAGAGTCTATTGGTCATGTGTGGAGTTTATCTGCCCTCCTCTCCCTGGATTTGGTCTTGGCTTATGTGGCTTTCTTGAAGCTCTCTGTATATCAACCTCAGTTGTTCCCTCTTCCTGCAACCACATGCAATACAATAAGAAATTAAACTGCTAAAGAGCTATCATTTATGTGGCTTTGTGGTAACAAGATAGTGAATTCATTAGAAGAGCATAATGCTTGAGCAATTTTTTTAAAAATAAAAAATCAAAACATCAAACAAGAAACTCAAAACTTTTGTAATTCATGATCCTTCCGCAAAAATTTGCACCAGAGAGATGAAACCCTGAGGTATAGATGGATTGATAGAGAGAAATAGAAGTCTCAACATGCATCCAAAATTTGCCTAATGAAAAACTAAATTATAATTTTATACTTCACAATACATATAAACATAAAACAATAAGACATTAATCAGTATAAAATTAATTAGATAAAGTAAACACATGCATGTAGAAAAACAGAAAGCAAAAAAGTACAGCGTGATTGCTTGTCATGTCTAAGCCAAGGCAATGAAGGAAGGATTTAATGAAGCTTTGGATAAAAAGACAGGGATGTGTCGTGGAGCCTTCTCCCATCTCTTCACTTCTGCCGGCCATCTTTTCTCTTTCCTCTCTCTTCTTGCCTTAATCTCCCACAACTCTGCCATTTTAACTCATGAGGCATCTATGAATTTTTGCGCAATTATCTAGCTCTACTTTGTTGGTGGTGGTGGTTTGTTAAGTACTGACATAATGGAATGTGACTTAGCATTATTATAGTATTAGTCAAAACTTTAGCAGGTTTAGCATCACTGTCTAAACAATGAACTGGGTGTGCTGGTTAGCAAATCACAACCTGCTTTACCAAATCCTATTGCCATCTAGCCAGAAAAACAAGGGCACATGTATACAGAGGTTGGCAATGAAGCGGTTGTTTTTTTCTGACAACTGAGTTCAGCTAAGTATTTAATAAACGAGACAAGCTAAAATATGACTAAGCATAAACCCGCTCCAATAAAGCCTTGAGGCAGGGCAAAACTGGTTCGAACCAAAATCAGACATGGACAGTTTACAGAACTACACATATATCTGAAATACATTTTATTTTAATTAACACTATTTGAGTCATTTGACTGGGTGTCATATTTATATTAGGGTTGAAGTAATTGAAGAAAAGGTGATTAGTTAGGGAAAACTAACATGAATTTTCAATTGCTTTGATGCAGTCAAGAACACTGGCCTTCTTGGACATTGCTGACATGAGAGCTTCATGAGTTACGGTGTTGTTCTTCAGGAGTGATGCAGCAAACAAAACCTGCATTATGAGAGTGTGCCCGTTTAATTGGCTAAGTTTCAGTTCAAGAAAAAAAAAAAGACCTGAATTGTAAGAGAAGGCACAAGGAATGCTTTTGAACTGCTGAGCTGTAGCCTGTAAGGGACTAGGAACTTACAGCCCATCTGGTTAGGTTTTGTTGTTGCTCTTTGCTGATCTGTGGCTTGCTCCTGTTGATAAATCTCTGAAAGAAATGGTTATCAAATACTTGGAAGTTAGGAAAATGAGGAACCTCTAGATGTTTTTGGATTGAAGAGAAATAGAAGAAAAGAAAAAGAATTTCATCAATATAGTTTTTTACTTTCACTTACATATCCTTCTTTGCTCTTTTGATTTGCTGTATTTCTTTTTTTCTTGATGCAATCAAATCCTTATGAATAAATAACTGATCCATAGCATATTCAGTACCTGAAGGGTGAAGAGATCAGCTGATTGACCGACAACTTTATCGTATTTCAGGCCTTCTGCAGCGAGTCCAGCCATTGACACCACAGCCAACCTGATGGAAGTTTTATTTTCAAAGGAGAATCATGTTAAACAATTATAAACTCCTCTTCAAATAAATAAATAAGTAAATAAATAATTGGCTGAGATAATAAAAATGCAATGAATTAGAGCCTTTGTAGAAAGTCTAGAAAGTAGAGCGACAGAAGCGATTAATAATAATAATAATAAATCCCTAATGCTTCATGAAACAAATATATATTAGATTCGTATTGTGCTTGAGGACGTTGAGTTATAAACTGTTTGTGAAAGTTGCAAGATTTTCCAGAATTTATCCCCTACTTCTCATTTTAAAAAAAAAAAAGGTTTCTCATTTAACAAGCATGCCCCACAAAGATGACAAATCCATCTCTGAGTTGTACAAAATGGCGTCAAGCTTGTACCTGTCCAGCTCCTTATTGTCAAGCTGGCCGCCATATATCATCTTTTGTAACCCCTCATCAATCAAATTGACATGTTCTTTTCCAATGTCAAGTGAATATCCCAAGATAGGCAATCCAATCAAGTAAGCAACTGGGATTCAAATGAAGCACATCATGAGCATGTTGGTGCATGCATCCAAAAAGGCAAAGATGAAGAGAATGCGATATATTCTAGAACATCAGTGGAAGTAACTAAACAGAAATTTAGCAAGGGATACTGAAGGCACAAAATGGGAATGAAACTGAAAAATAGAATTGATGGAAGGTGGAAAAGATATTAGATTCATAAAATTAAAGTGTGAACTACATACAGAGCTGTAAATAGTATAGCCAGAACTTTGTGCAAATTACATGTACTAACTTATTTATATCCAAACATCATTAACAGTAACATATCAAAAAAATACTAGGGTTTGTGCTAAACTGCTAAAGCACCCACAAATATTGACACCTGCTACTAGCATGTAGAGAAGAATGCATACCTAAGAAGTGAGCTGCTTCATGCCTGGCAATCCTCTCTTGATAATCAGGGAAAATTGAAGAAAAACCACCAATTGCTGCTTGAAGAAGACTGTAAAGCCAATATATATACATATATATATAATATATATAATATATATAATGATCAATTAGCATTCATAAAATCTCCTAGGCATAGAATTACAAAATTGGCCCATATTTTAGCGTTCCATTCAGTTGATGTTTTTAGTTTGTACTAGAGGAAAATATTTTTGTTCAAACATAACATTTCCATAACTGCTTGATGGCATGAAGTCTTGTTTCCATGAAAGAACAAATGGATGAATGTTTTACCCAGGAGATATGCTCCCCACGGCCAAGACTATCAAAGAGATACTTCCAATTAAATATGGCACAAAGAATCCCCAATCCTGCAAATCAATCCAGTTGTAACAAAAAAGAAAACATAAACAACTTAAAATTATTAGAATCTTTGGCATATTAAAGGCTTTATGTATTTATATAAAGGTCCATAGAAAAGTAAAATAGAAACAAAAGATCAAAAATAATGAAAATGACAATAACTCAAGATCAATCTTTTGCTTCAATATGCATAGACATTGCCAGATAACAGTAGATACATCATCCATGCTGCTTTTGTTTATTTCTTTTATGCCAAGTGAAGCTATCATAACTATATATGGTTCCAAAAAATGAAAGGGTTTGCGGTTTACCCCTGGAAGCTGACCAGCAAGCACAGCAACAAAGCTAGTGGTCCCCACAACAGTGAAAAGAAAAGCTGCCTGCATTATCAAAAAAAAATAAAAAATAAAAAAATAAAAGAGGGAGAAACAGAGCAATGGAAATCTGAGTGGCCCTCAAGATACCTTAAACATTCAAAAGCAAGGAAGTTATCCAGATCTCGAGTCTCAATTAACACTAGTTTAATTGATTTCAGAAGAGCAGGATTTCATGATAAATAAATTTACTAGGAGTTCAAGAGTATAAGGCATTAGTTTTTTCTTCAAGTTTAATTGCGCTTTCTTTTTTTTTTCCTGAATGAGAACTTAAATTCTGAAAGGAAAACTAGTTAATAAAGGCATAACCCTATTCCTGTCATGTACGGAATTATGGATGCAAAATCAGTTTATAACATTCGAGATAAAGGCAAGAGAGAAGATTTCATTGCACATATAGCTTACATCATTTCTAACACTTGGAATTGCAAGATTTTCTGCATTTTTTATTCCAATAGTAGTCAGCTCCCTTAGTGATGTCTGCAAGAAAATTATGACAGTTCTCAATAGAAAAGTGTATCTAAAATTTTATACACAATCAATAATTCAAAATGGCAAACAAATATGTGTGATCCTTATAAATGTGTTCGTGTGGTGTTTGTACATGTAATTGCTGTTTGAGCAGTATTTGCCAGTACTTCACCCTAATGCAGAACTGACCGTACGGCGTGATACATATGGCTGGGAACTCCATTTCTTAGCCCACCCAACCTGGCTCAGCTGATCAAGTGTCTCTTTAACAGCATCACTATCTTTCTGCAATAACATACTTTTCATATTAGCACATAATGATTTGCACAATAATACCTCAAAAAAGGGCTTAAATCATTTATCTATATCATGGTGTTGAAGTGGTTTGAAATTTATAACGGTTTATATTGAAATTTTGCCAAATATAGCACAGTACCTCAAGATTTTTCACCATGAGTTTACCTTTTCAGCTTCATAAAGAAATTGGAACAGGAAGAATGAGACTTGAAGGGAAAAGGTAGGATATTAAGGAGGAGGAAAGGGAGCCTACTTCAATATTTAAAGAAGGAAAGGCTCTTAATCTAAGAAAAAACGTCCACTGTCCAGGTTTCTTTTGAAATATCTAATCCAGTTTAGATTTAGTATGTTGCAATAGTGGATTCAGCTTGTTTAATATACAATTAGCTATGACAGGGTCATGCCGCGACAAATTACTCATTATAGTAGATTTAGTAGACTGTATCTCCATCACTTTTTTCTCATTTGAATGATTAGAAAATAGGACATCATGCACTGCATGGTAATGTGTTTTATCTGTTCAATTGAATTGACTATGGTCATTGAAAATTTCTATGAACTTGAAACCTTCACCTCACAGTAAACATACAGCCGTTACATCAATATCCCCACAACAGACATCTCTAGTTAATCTAGTGAACTAGATTGCAATGTTGGATATAAGTATCTATCTGAAGCATTGAGTTAGGGGTTGTTTGGTTGCAAGGAGTGGAATGGAAAGGAGTGGAAGAGTAATGAGAATGAAAGAGATTGGAAAAGGAATGGAAATGAAAACTATGTTTGGTTGGAAGGATTGAAGAGGTAATTTATTGGGAATGAGAAAAGTAAAAAAGGGAAATAAGATAAAATGACTATTATACCCTTTATACAAATGAGTTGTGAGGTTTATGTTTTTAAAAAATATTTAAATATTAAAGTAAATTAATTATTATAAATAAATATTTAATTTTAATAAGTCACAAAATCTCAAATTTTTTTGTTAACATCAATAATTAGCAAATAATTAACTATAATAATTAATTAATTACCAATTTTAATATACTTTTAAATAAATATATTATGAATAATAATAATTATTTTTTTGCCGTTAATATTGATTAATTTCCACATTTATTATTAATATTATAATAAATAATTAATTAGCTAATCTATATAACTAATTATAAATTGGAGATAGGTATTTCATGAGTAAGGAATCAAGAATCCCCCCATTTTTCTCATGATTGTGAATACCCTCCACAACCCCTTCACTCCTTCCTCAATCCTCTCCCACACCCATTACTCCATATCCAAACAAATACTTACCCAATGTAAAGAGTCATTCCCACTCCACTACTCCAAACCAAATGCCCCTTTTATGAACACCAAATAAACCATTATAATCTTAAAGGCTCAGCATTTCCAAGTACAAAGCATGATAGACAACTAAATTTTCTGCGTTCCAGCAGAAACTTCACCAAAACTTCCACTTAGTTTGCTCAAGTGAATCAGTGAAGGTATAAGACCATAGTTTACTCGGAAAATATATCTACCCAATTTTGGTCACTATAATTAGCCAAAATATTAGAAATATTGTCTAGAAACGATCATATCTCAATATTTCAGCATAGAAGACTTCAATGGAGCATATCAAATAAATTCCTAAAAATCATTCGGGAAAACACCAACAGAAACCAAGCAACACTAGCGATCAACTCAGAGGACATAAAATATTCAATAAATCGATGATTAAAACAACAAAAATAATCAAATCAAAAGGTTCAACCATGGATGTATCCAATCAACGCAAGCATGAATCAAAGTTCTGCAAAAGCTCCCACTCGACAAAAATAAATAGCCAACAATTGAAACAAATAAAGCAATAAAACTCAAACGGAGATGAAATTAGAGGACCTTCGCGATTGCGGTTTCAAGCGACGCCAGATCGAGTCCCGGAACGGCAGACGATGCCCCGATCCTCCATTTTCTCTGGATCTCGGAGCTCTTTAGATGGCATTCAAGTGGGGAAAGGCTAGGGTTCCCGAAGAGCGGCACAAGGACGGCGGCGATCGAGAGCACCATCTCTGCGTCTCTCCCGAGCTGGAAATGAGAGAATGAGAGAAGATAACGTTGGCGCGCGAAGGCCGCTCATAATTTATTCGACGAAAAGTAAAGGAAATTATAAACTTTATGAGGTCCTTCTTTGTAAATTTTCGAAAATAATGTATTTTCTCATACACACCCCTAAAACGTCTTATAATCAATCACTCGCGTCCAATTGCAATAGTTATTGAAATTACAAATTTTGGCAGGGGTATATATGCAACATGACCGAGATCATAATTGGGCTCGGCCCATTAGATCCTAAACAGGCCGGCAACCCGAATACTCTTTTGTCCGCGTCTCCGCAAAGCCTTCGTCTCCGAAGTGATTTCTGAATTTCTAGGGTTTTAGAGAAAAATGCTCTAATTTGCTTCTTTTTTTGGTATGATTTTCTTGTCAAATTCAAGACATTTGCATGGAGTGATTGCAATTCAGTGATGGGTCTTTGCAAGATTTGGAGCTGATTTTTGGTGTTTTTTTTTTTTGGCCCCCAAATGTGATCTAGGGTGAGAGTTTGAGAGAGAGAGAGAGCCGTGGCTTTGAAGCTAGGGCTTTAACGAACTTTCAGCGATGGAAGCAGTGGTGATCGACGCCGGATCGAAGCTCCTCAAAGCTGGATTTGCTGCTCCTGACCAGGATCCCGCTTTGGTAATCCCCCTCTCTTCTGACGGAAGTTCCGTGAAATTTCTCCCTTTTATGCTCAAAGTTTCAATTTTGTTGTATTTCTATGGAACTTGCTTTCTTGTCTCTTTGCAAGCATTGTACTCGCTGATTATCTCTAGAAATGTGGAAATTTTGAGCTTTCATCATATATAGATATTACATTTTGTAGCTTATTTGTGAAAGATTATTCTTGGTGTCAATAAGTGTAAAACACTCTGCCTATGAATTAGAAAGTCACGTTGTAAAATGGGAAATAATGGAATGATTTAATATGAATTAGATAATTCCAACAAAAATGAAGCGGGTAATAGAAGAAGGGGATCCAGCCGGGGATATCTCTATATCTGAGGAGGTAACAGTAGATCCAATTGTGAGGGGTTTCATTAAAGATTGGGATGCAATGGAGGACTTGCTACACCATGTCTTATACACTGGGCTTGGGTGGGAGATTGGAGAAGAAGGGCAGATTCTGTTTACTGATCCTCTCTCAACCCCCAAGGTCTGTGAACTGAACCATATATTCTTTTCTGCCCAAAGATTTAATCAATGTTCATATTCTAAGTTGTACTAACTCTGTTTTAAACCATCATAAGTTTACATTGCTTCAAAAGATATTTTTAGAGAAATTTGTTCCGTCAAAGAAGGTTTTTTGTTATTGTGTGAAATCTCAGTTGCCTGCAGGGGTCCACTGATTTTTTTTTCTCAATCTTATATTGTTAAATTGTATATCAGTGCTCAGTTCTGGATTTTGTTAAATCAATAAACTGATTAATATCATCGTGGCTGACTTCTTGCTAACTTGTTTACAATTTAATATTGTTCATATGTATCTTCTGCCTTCCCTAGCTTTTCTTAGGATTTACATGCTTTTAAATAAAGCTATCTCAGCAGCTTATACATGTTAATACTTAGTGAAGTTATTATTTTTTGTTGGATATGAATAATTCTTTAATCCAAATGTGCTTTTGATATGTCTCTGCAGAATGTTAGGGAGCAGTTGGTGCAATTGATGTTTGAAACATTTAATGTCTCAGGCTTTTATGCATCTGAGCAAGCAGTGCTCTCACTTTATGCGGTAGGTCGCATCTCGGGATGCACTGTTGACATTGGCCATGGAAAGATAGGTATGTCTTTCATAATGGCTCTATATGATACTTGACTATTCCTTAATGTATGTGTTCATCAGCGGAATAAATATATCAATAGCCATGGATGTTAATATATTGCTCTTATCTATATGTGGTCTTTTGTTCTTTTTTGTGCCATGCTCTCTATACTTCTTATGCAATAAAGCCTAGCTATATAAACATATTAACTGCTGTTTGATGATTTTTTGCTCCTGACCAAGCTTCTTGCCAATCCATTCACTTGGCAGTCAAATAAATGATGACTAGTGCTCTGTGTGATCAACTTATCATTTGACTGTTAAGCTTCATGCATCTTTATCCTTCTGCCTTTGATCTCTTCATCTTAGATCCCTCAGTCTTTGTATGATCATCTTCAATAATTTGTCTTCTTGAGCAATTATGGTAAGCTATGTGTGAAATGTTCTCCTCAGGCAATTACTGTGCAAAATGATTAAGTCGTTTGGAATGTTGATGTAAACCTGACCTTTAATTTAGTGTTCTCACAGTTCATATTTATTTTCCTCAATGAACTTGGATAAATAAATATTCATCTTCTCCTTGCTTGTATTCAAAGAATGAACGGATTGGTTAATACCTTTGTGACATGACCAGATATAGCACCAGTTTGTGAAGGTGCTGTCCAGCACATTGCCTCAAAAAGGTTTCAAATTGGAGGAATTGATTTGACAAAGTTATTAGCTCAAGAGCTTCATAAGTCAAATCCAACAGTAAATATTGACATCTCCATGGTTGAGAAACTGAAGGAGCAATATGCTTGCTGTGCTGAAGACCAAGATGACTTTGAAGAGACACAGAAGTCATGCCAGACAGAAAAGCACACTCTTCCTGATGGACAGGTTTGTTATGATCTTAATAATCCTCACATTGCCATGCAGCTTATATGAACCCTGAATTGTAGCCTTCTGCATTTTGAATCGCTACTCCTTTTAACTAGGAATCCAACATGTTTCCTTGCACTAACTTTTAGGCTGTACAAGAACTGAAATCCTTCATGTCAATCTATGGGCACCAATTAATAATGTTACAACCAGTCTATCTATATTCAAGCTTGTAGAAGTTATCTTGTACTTAAATTATCAGCTACAAGTATGGTTCTGATGCACATCCATTTTAGCATCACTCGAGAGGATTTTCCTTCTCTCTTGATGTTTCGCTGTTTATATTGTTTTTTAAGACTGCTCACAGAAAAAGATACCAAGCCCTTTCACCCTCTTTATTTTTTGTCTTTGGAAATTTGAGTTTTTAGAAATGTAATTTCTTTCTAACTACAATAAGATTTCCAGTTTCTTTACTTTTCACTTTCTTTAGTTTCGTGGTTGTGCTATGAACAATATTATCTCAAATGCTGGTTATATCTTGTTCTAGGATCTTAAAGCAGTGTAATGTTGCTCGACTGCAATGATTTTCTTAAGGCATGTTTCAGGTGATTACAATCGGAAGAGAAAAGTATATTGTTGGCGAGGCTCTATTTCAACCATCCATCTTGGGTTTAGAGGAATATGGAATTATTGAACAACTAGTCCGTTGCATCTCAAGTGTTTCATCAGAGAACCACAGACAACTGCTTGAAAACACCGTGCTATGTGGTGGTACGATGGTTATGACTGGTATGTTTCTTTTCCTGTGCCTTTACCTTTATCTTTTGACAGGAAAGCGAAGCAACACTATGACCAGCACTCTAACTGCTTGGAGTACACATGTTGCTTATGCTTAGTTTAGTTAATATTTAGGTTCCACTGGTATTTAGTTCAGAGTAATTCAAATTTTCGAGAATTAAGATGATAAATAACAACTTTCATCTTATGGTTGATATTTAGGTTGTCAATACAAATAGTTTCGATACAAATACAAGATGCTAAGAAAAGATGGAAAAAAAAATAATGGAAGGAGAAGACATTATTGATACAAATACAATTTTCATTCATCTTTCCATGGTTTAGTAGGTTCCATTTTGTCTTTATATTTCTGTATATCAGTTATCAGATGATAACTGATTGAATCTTGGTTTGCCATCATTTAGGGTTCGAAGATCGGTTCCAAAAGGAGGCAAACCTGTGCTCATCATCCATCCGTCCTTCTCTGGTGAAGGTATGAAGAACTCTCTATGACATACAACCACTTAGTTTTTCTTAGGTTCGTCTTGATTGTATTGTTTCTCCTTGTTCAGCCTCCGGAGTACATGCCTGAGAACTTGCCAAAGAATTCTGCCTGGATGGGTGGTGCTATTCTTGCAAAAGTTGTCTTCCCTCAGAACCAGCATATAACAAAAGCAGATTATGATGAGTCAGGACCTGCGATTGTTCACAGGAAGTGCTTCTAGTTCTTCTGCTAACCATGAAAAATGTTATATTGTTCACCATCAAATCACACACCACATCATCTAATTACTGGAGGAAAATTCTTGCCATTGAGTTTTTTATGAGTTCTGCAGGGTAGGTATGCTTAGCAAGTGCTTTTAAAGAAAAAAAAAAGTAAATTTATCCATAGAACTTGCTAACAAACAACTATTCTATTTGATTGGGCTACTTTCATTTGGCCATCTGCTCTTTCAAGGCGAATGAAAACAAAAGACATTGACAAAGAAGGCAAATTGTCTCTGTATTACTAAATGAAAGTATGAAATTAAATAAGTTATAATATATATATATATAGATAACAGTACATAATAAATCTAATCTTCACAATTCAGCATCGTGAGGCATGGATACAGTCCTCTTGACTTTCTCCTTGGTTTTCTCCACAGCCTCACCTGCCAAATTAGCCGCTGATGAGGCTGCTTGCTCCATCGCTCCTTTGCTTGTCTCAAAACTCCTTGTCGCTGCCTCTTTCATCACATCACTCGCACTTGAACCACTCATGCTCCTCCTTTCATTATTTTTCCCCACCACCCACATGTCAAGTGATTTGCACTTGTTAGTCTTCTATAAATACATATAATGGATAAAATAATATAAATATAACCAAAAATTTAAAACAAACTCCTATCATAACACACAACATCCATCTTACCATGTGTGTTAAAAAAAAAAGTGATAAATAAACATATATGTTCAAAAATCATGATAAAATAAAAAGTGATACCCAGAATCAGGAGGCCTAAGGTTCAACCATGCTAGTTTAAACCAATTCCGAATAGAATCCCAACGATTGGTGAAGCCAGTGATCCCAATGGCTCGTTCCACCAACGCTGGCTCCTGTTCTTTCCCCTCTTCTCCTCTTTGTTTCCCAAAAGACTCCTTATTATTCCCATGATCAATATCCTTGTTCCCATTCCTATTCTCTGCTTGCACCCGGAGTAAGATAAGAGAGGAGGTGGTGATCAAAAGGAATAATACAAAGAATAGGATGTAAGAGCGTGAGAATGATAACATGGCCATTGTTTTGTTTTATTTTATTCCGGATTTGAGGATTGATAAGGTTGGAAAACAGAGGATGATGAGGCCTGAGGGATGGAATAACGGCTTCTTGTGCTGCTTCTTCGCGCTTGCCTTGCGTGTTTTCCGTTCTCATGCAACGCGTGTCGAGACACGTGGTTAGGGTTTTGGGCTCTCTTTTCGGATTGGGCTCATGTTGGCCCTTGGGCTGTTGCCATGAAGATGTTTTTAAAAAAAGGTAGTTAACAACATATAATTAACGAAAAAAAACAAGGACAGATACAGAACTAAGAATATAGATAACATATTAGAAGTCCCACCAATAATAAATTAAGACATTAACTGAAACATAAAAACTACATAAGTATAAGGATTTCGAGGAACATTAGAGCATATTTTAGATCCTAAAAAATATCAAATTTTTAAAATTTTATAATTTTGGTAATAGATGATAACAAATGAATTGTTTTTCTAAGTATAATAATGACCATGTTGATAATATTTAATAACTAGTCATGATGAGTGACATATTTGTTGAACTGAAAAGTACAAAAAAAAAAAATTAATTAATTTGATAATCTTATAAATGAATAAATAAAAGGGTAAATAAAAACTTATGCAAAGCTTATCTCGTTCAACAACTTATTCCCCATTAAAAAAAAAGATAAAGACCAAGTATAGTCAAACAAATGGACAAATTCCTTGCCGACTTCATAGCTAATGAGACGCGTCTTTGAGTCTCTGATCATGTTCCATTTATTATTATTATTATTATTATTATTATTATTATTATTATTATTATTATTATATATATATATATATAGGCATAAATTAACGAGACCCTTTAAAAAAGACCGGAGATTTTTAATTAAGTTTTTTAATATTATTTTCAAAATTAGATGCATATAACGTGTTGTTTAACTTAAAGTGAAAGAAAAAGGGACCCTTACTATGAACTATATTTGGGGTTTTTTTTCCCTGTTCATGTACTCCTTAGTTAAAGCACTTTAAATTTGCCTCTCAAAAATGTAAAATTCTGTCCCTTTAATCTAATACAAATATTAACAAAATCCTTACGGTTTTTAAAATATACAAATAATTGCAATATTTTGAAGATCTCATTTGAGAAGTTTATATATATATATATATATTAATATAATTACATGGATTAAACATTTAAACTAACAATTAAGACAAATGAAAAAACACTATAAAAGTCACCATCCAAGGACAAACAAACATAACCAGAAAGCAAACACCCATTTCCTCTCACTTGCTTTAATCCTTTTCAATTGACATTTGCCACCAAGGAAACAACTAGATACTCTCCGACACCAACGGCTATATATCTCACCAACTAATAAGGCCAACACTCATTGCCGCCCTTTTTAAATATTATTCGACCGTTGGATACTTTCCTCATCTTCATTATTCATTCACCAGCAAACAAGAAAGAAACAAAAGAAACAGAGAGAAAGAGAGAGAGAGACCTTTCTTCTCCAAACTTAGAACTCACTGAAATCAAATGGCTGAATGCTTTGTTTTTCTCACTAGACATTCTTCAATCCGGAGACTTGTAGGTTATCAACAGCTTGAAGAGGATTGTTCAGCTTCTTCGGAGGTGAAAGTGGTGGTAGGGAAGGAGAAGAGAGAGTTTTATGTTGATCCTTTTGTTCTTGAAAAAGATCCTTTTAGAGTTTTGATGGAGATGGTGAGGATTGATTGTGACAAGGAGAGGAAGGATGTTATCTTTGTGGATGTGGATGTTATTCTTTTTGAGCATTTGCTTTGGTTGGTCTATAATGATTCTTCTTCATCAACATCATCTGCTTCTTCTTCTTCTTCTTCTTCTTGTTCCTTTTTTCAGCTTAATATGAAGGAGATCATTGAGTTTTATGCTCAAGATTTCTAATTTATTTGGTGTGTGTCTTTGGTATGTGATTGTATGTATGTGTTCATTGTGTTAGTTATTTGAATGGTATAAGGACTTGGTTATGTGCTCACTTTGTTCATTGGTGGACATTGAAAGTTTCTTTGAAAACTATTTTGGTTTTGGTTTTGGTTTTGTCTTTGTGTGGGGGTTGTTGAGTATGAATCTTGTATAAATTTTGATGCATTGAGCTGTAATTATTATTAATAATATGTGGTTTTATTTATGTGAGAAAAGACTTATGTAGTCAAGCTTGGTAGGTTTTTCAAGACTTTTCAGGCATGCAATACATACCTTAATGCCTTTCAACAACAATGAAACAAATTGAGGGAATTATCTAAAAGATAGATATATTAAATACTTAATAACAAGAATAAATTATTTGCTTCATTTGAAAATTTATATTTCCAAGCAAAAAATAGAGAGAACATAATAGTGAAATGAAATAGAAATTTTTATATATTCATTTAAAAATACTATTTTGATGTAACATTCACAAAATATTGATATTTACACAAAACTGTTGTAGTATTAATTTATTTTAAATGATGATTATGAAATGTTCGTATATCTATAAAAATCATATCTTCATGTGTACATCCATAAAATACACATAAAATAAAAATAAAATTGAACATAATCATAAAATAACTTATCATTTCCTATTATCTTACACTTAATTAATGATAAAATCTCATAGAAGAGATTTTTTTTTTTTTTTGATAAAAGTGGATAAACCACAAATTTATTGAAAATAAAACATAGCGAAAAAGTACAGTAGAAGTACAGAAACTCTCACCAGAGGTGAGGCATAAGTACTACAAGATACATAACATGGAAAACAAAGAACGAGAAGATAAAACAGCTATGAAGACGAAAGCCACCAACAGGGGGTACAGGTCAACAGAGCTGACAGTGAAGAACTCTACTCTAGAGCAGGATTAGGATCTGAATCGCCATAAATGTTGGATTCCCTTGCGCTGATGAAGTTGATTGAGCGCTTGATTTTCTGAGTAGCCACAGCCAAAGACTGCTGTTGGTTAACATCGGTCGCTGAAAACCAGGAAAGTAGCATATTAGCAATTTTAACCATTAAAGAGTGAGCAGGTGCTGCAGACAATTGAAAAATGCGATTGTTACGCTCTAGCCAAATATTCCAAATAATAGCTCTAACACAAAGGTCCCAAAGAGGTTGCCATTGAGGTTGAATGGAAGTGATCCAAGTGGTCCAAATCTTCGAAAAGGAAGTTGGAATGGAGTGTATTTCAAAAATTTGTGAGAAAAAGGACCAGATACGTGAAGTGTATACTGCGATCTATGAAAAAGATGTTCTATTGTCTCGGAGGCTCTATGGCAAAAATGCATGCAAGTATCTGTTGTATTTTGTAAGTTGCAACCTTTTTTGAAGAGATTTGTAAGGGTGAGGATTTTATCTTCCCAAGCAAGCCAGCAGAAAAGGGTGATTTTTGTTGGGCATCTAATTTTCCAGAACTGCTTATAAAGTAGACAGCGAATCCCTCCATCGATAATAAACTTGTAAAAAGATTTTACCGAGAAGGTTCCACTTTTATTCAGAGGCCAAGTGTAAAAGTCTTCTAGTCCACTTGAGCAATCGGGGATTATCTCCAACGAGAAGTAAATTCATCGAAATCACTGCTGAAGAAGAGATTTTCGGGGAGTATACTTGTTCGGTAATCGACTGAATCGTAATCCAAGGGAAAATACATTCATTAAAAAGAAGAGGCCAACGATCTTTCAGAGAAATCCCCGAGAACCACCTATCATACCAAAAGTAGGTATTGGCTCAATTTTTAATAGTTTTTGAGACGCAGTGCTGAAAAAGTATTCAAGGAAGAAAGAATCCCCGCCCAAAAAAAGGATTTATTTCTTGGAGGCGAGTGAAAAAAAGAGGACATGTTGGGTTTCGGAAAAAAATAGTTAGCTTTAATAATTTTAACCCAATAGACATTAGGATTAGAAATAATTTTCCACCACCATTTTCCAAGCAAAGCACAATTGAAATCTTGGAGACTAAGGATTCCCCAACCGCCCATATTCCGTGGTCTACAAATCTTTTTCCGAGCCACCAACCTCGAAACCTTTGGGTCCTAAATCGGGTCCCTTCCAAAGGAAGTCCCTACGAATCTTGTCAATTTCTTTTAATCACCCAAGTAGGAAGTTTGAATCATCGACATCCAATATCATTTGGAGCAGTTGAAAGTACAGAGTTGAGAAGAGTTAATCGACCTCCAAGAGAGAGGTAAATGGCCTTCCAGGGCGATAGTCTAGCACGAACAGTTTCAATGAGATGAAACCAGTCATGTCTTTTTGGTCGTCGACCAGATAAAGGAACCCCCAAATAGGTTAGCGGAAGGCAATCTCTAGAACAATTAAGTATCATAGCAGAAGTGAAGTGGGGTTGGAAGCCGTAATTAGTGGAGTATAAGCAGCTTTTAGAATAATTAATGGTAAGTCCAGAAGAACCTTCAAAAAGATAAAGAATTAACTTAATTATGTTAAGATCCTCTTGACCTCCAGCAGAGAATATGATCAGATCATCCGCATATTGAAGATGGCAAATGCTATCTGAATTGTCAAGTGGCACACCCACTAGGGTTCTAGATCTAAGGGCATTGGTAAACATAGCACTTAGAACGTCAGCAGCTTAGCACATAGAAGAGATTGAAAAAGTGTTTTTTTTAACAAAAATTAATTAATTTTTAACTACAACATTATACACATACATATTTGTTAAATTTATTTACAAATTATATTTTCTTATGAAATATATGCAAATTCTCTTACCAAAAATTTCCTTTTTTCTTCCCATCATTTTCTCTCTTTAAAAGACTAACATTTCCAATGGTTTGTTAATTACATAAAAGAATCTTGACTATAGTAACACCAGCACGGCACTCAAAGATCCATTCAAAGCCTGCCATTCATAGACCTATTCAAATGCTCCTTTTTATATATGTTTGTTGAGTAGCTAACATTAAAGTACAAAAACACCCTCTCTAGAAACTCTTTTACTAAATTCTAAATTCACCAGTACCTCATTTACTAAAGTTTGAAATCCTAATATTAATTAAAATTTCTGGACCATGCTCAAACCATGTACTTTATCACATTAGGAGCCAATAAAGACAAAATTTTAAGATTTATCAGCTTATGTTAACAAACCATACATTATTGTAACATAAATAAAAAGATAATAGGAGATGTATCAGCTCGGCACCACCACCACAACCACCACCGTCACCGCCAAATTTGGCGGCGATCACCATCATGCTCCTTCCGAGGTTCATCGCCATTGTCCCAAGATGAGCAGCAGAACTGATAACCAGTTGGTTTTTACAGTAATGTGACTCATCTGTAACAAGTAGTTTCATTGTATTTGTTAATATATGATAATAGATGAAGTATACTCATTAAAGAATTATTATAGAATAAATTTCAGAGTGATGCTATTTGTGTTAAAAACACATCAATCTCCATGCAAGTCATAATACTAGAAATCTTGACAGAAATTAAAAAATTATAGGTGTAAATGACTTATAAATACTAACACGTTTTACAATAACTGACCTTAGGAATTACCAAATTACTGATAATTATTTAAATCACTTTGAGATTTTGGTGCTACAAGCCTTGATAGAAATTTGATGACAAATACATAATTAGCTATTTACTAAATTAAGTATTTAAATGATTACTAACCTTAGAAGTTTCTTCAACTTGGGTGCAGGAGAAGAAGAAGAGCATGAATTTCCCTTTCTTTGAAGGGACTAGAAATTCAATTTGGATCAGAAAAGAAAAGAATCTGATGCATTGATTAAATTATCTTTTCCTTTCACCCTTTTCCGTTCTTCTCTTGTATGTTATTCCCTGGGCACTGCACATTTAAAAATATGGTGATTAATGGAATAGTGGAAGAACTTCACACATATGGCAGCAGATAGTACTTACAATTTATTAGAGTACTTGAGCATGGCCTGCTGGATTCCATTGCAAAAGTTTTCAATTGGCTTTGATACACTCTATAAGTAATGCTATTTCTACAATACAGATTTCCCAAATAACTGATAACCATTCAAGTTATCAATCATTTTGTGAAGTCCATTGGAGTTTCTATTCCAAATTAACACTGTTCACAAGTATAATAACACAAAAAAACAAGGTCAGTTTTTGACAACTTAAAGAAATATTACAGAACTATTCACAAAATAATTCATAGTCCTGAAACCATATGCATAATCCAATATTACCTGACGGCAATAGTGAGGAAGCTTGTCTCATCAGTATGATGTATCCTGTATTCAACTACAAATTTGCTGAAGTTTGTGCTTGTCACGCTATATAGATTATGTTTTATTGACAGGAATGTAAGTTTCAGGTATATAACCAATGTCTTGGATCAACTGAGTCAATCCATCCAACACTGAATAAATCTTATCTGTCTGTATGTGTTCTCTGCCTCTGGCAATAAAAACATGAACTTCTTTCATCACTTCAATCCAGCTATACCCTGGCTCCTTAACCACCCCAATTTGATCCATTCCCTTCCTAATTTTTTCTGCATCAACCCACATTCCCTTGGAAGCATATATGTTTGATAATAAGACATACGGACCACTATCTCTTAAATTGGTTGCGGTTGCCATCATAGCTCCATAATTTCCCAATTCAACATCACCAAACATTCTACATGCACTGAGGAAGCTCCTCCATACGATTGCCGTTGGTTCAATTGGCATTTCCTCAATAAATTCCTTAGCCTCGTGCAACCTCCCTGCTCGGCCTAACAGGCTAACAACTGAAGCATAATGTTCCATGCCTGGTTCAATTCCAAAGTCATGTTTCATTGAATAGAAGTAGCTCAGTCCTTCCTCCACAAGCCCCACATGACTGCATGCTGAAAGGGCACCAACAAATGTTATGTAGTTTGGTTCAATTTTCTTGCTTATCATCTGATGGAATATTTGGAGGGCTTCCTCAGCATACCCATGCTGTGCACATGTTGAAATCATTGAATTCCAACACACGATGTCCCTTCCACACATCGTATTAAATAGAAAATGAGCTTCTTGTATGCAACCACATTTGGCATACATGTCTACTAAAGCATTTGAAATATGAGGATCGAACTCAACACCTGCTTTTATTATGTGTACATGGAACTGAGACCCAAGGAATAAACTGGTGAGATTACTTGATGCGGTAACAAGAGCAACAAAGGTGAAGTCAGTAGGTTTCAGACCAGAAAGGCACAACAGGTGGAAGAGTTTAACAGCCTCTTCACCTAGACCATTTTGGGCATACCCAGAAATCATAGCATTCCAAACAACAAGATCCCTTTCATTCATCTCATCAAACACTCTCCTTGCATCATCAACCCTTGAACATTTTGAGTATACATCAACCAATGCACTCCCAATGTACAACTCCAATGAGAAACCAATTTTAATGACAAGACTGTGAACTTGTTTGCTCAATTCTACAGCAGACGAAGCTGCTGATGCTCCGAGGAGGCTAACATAAGTCAAAAGGCTTGGGCGCAGTGATTCAAGTCTCATCCTCTTGAACAAACTGAACACTTCCAAAAGTTCATCATTCCTTGCATATCCTTCAATCATGGCATTGTATGATATTGTATTCTTATCACTCATAACATCAAAAACAAGTCTTGCATCAACCAAAGAATTGCATTTGGCATACATATCAATCAAACCATTCTTCACATACTCATCATTCTCCAAATTAGCTTTGATGGCATATCCATGGACTTGCTTTCCTTGTCGCAATGCCATTAAAGAACCACATGAACTTAAGACACTCGTGCAAGCAAATCCATCTGGACGGAATTCCAACCGGCTCATCCTAAAAAACATGCCCATGGCTTCCTCGTCTAGGGAATTCTGCATGTAGCCAGCGATCATTGTGGTCCATGACACAAGGTTCTTCACCACCAACGAGTCAAATAGTCTGCATGCAGTCTTCACCCTAGAGCATTTGCAATATAAATCAATAAGCGCATTACTCACTGAGATATCCACCTCAGCTCCACTTCTATACGCATAGCCATGTATTTGCTTACCACCTTCGAGGAATTGAACATCAGCGCAAGCACTTATAACACTCGAAAGAACAAATCGATCAGGCATCACTCCCTCCTCCCTCATCCGATTAAACAGATGAAGTGACTTGTCACTCCTACCAATCAGTGAGTAACCGGTGATTATCGCTGTATATGTGACCGAATTCCTGAAAGGCAAATCATCAAACACAAACACTGCATCCTCCAAGCAAGCAACCCTAGAGTAAAAGTTAATCAAAGATGTGCCTACAAAGACATCAGTGCTAAAACCCATCTTCACAGTGAGACCATGAACTTGGGATCCCCGACCAATGCTGCTTGATTGCACGCACGCACGCAGGACACTGGCGAGAATGAACTCATTCGGGCTCTCCGAAAAGCATCTCCGGAGGCAAGAAAACAGAGAGAAAGCCTCTTCTGAGTGACAATGCTGGGTGTAGCAAGAGATCATCGTGGACCAAGAGATGAGGTTTCGTTGAGGCATTCCGTCGAACAACTTCCGCGCATGGCGAATTTGACCGGATTTCGAGTACCCTGAGAGGAGAACGTTTGCTACGAAGACATCTGATTGGAAGCCAGAGGTGATGGACAGGGCATGGATTGCTTGGAGATGGATATGGTGAGCTTTGCCGGCGATACATGACTGCAAAAGATCGAAGAGTCTCTGCTTCATCGGAGAAGAAGCAAAACCAATGCTGCTAAGTGCGAAGTTCGTAGAATCATCTTCATGAACAACTCCGCAAAATTTACTAATTCCTTATAATATCTTGCTAACAAAGTTACAAAACATAAACAAACACATAAATATACAATAATCAAGTGTCAAAATTCACTACAGTTCTATGAAGTCAAGTTAGATAAAAAAATCTATAAAAAAGTAATCTATATAAGAAAGTTATGCTTCTCTTTAAATTCAGAAAACATATTAAACTAGATTAAGATATTTTAGACGTTACTAATTTAATTCTCAAATTTCTTAAAAATTTAAATTCATGGTTGACACTCACAAGATATGATACGTGTTTTAAACTCAAATAGAGGCCATTTACAAACTGAACTTCAAGCTTAGAATCAAAGGGAAAGAAAACAAAACGATAAATTGTTTAATTATCTGTAGATATTCAACAAACTACAACACTAATCTTGCCCTCACATTACAAGTTAATTGTTTGTACATGCCTCCAAAGTTTACTAAAAGCGCTTTTTAGACTTCACAGTGACGGTCCTCAACACTCAATTTTAAGCCTAGTTGAACACAAAATGTGGCCCAACAAACATCAGGAACTCAATCCAAATAGACTTGAAATGCAGAGCTACTGGGGATGTAAATTAGTTCTTCATTGCTTTTGTTTGACACCTGCTGGTCCAACATCACCTGAAGGTCTAATGAATTCTCCATTGGCTCAAATCTTCTTTATGATCTGAACTACATCTTCATCTTCAAGCTCATGTTCCTGCACCAAATTTCAAAGACATGAACGGAAACTGATCGGTCAGAGAATGACTCCATAATTAATAAGTAGACATTCATTCAATGGACACAAACCTTGCCAACTCTTTGGGGCTTATGTTTCACACTGGAACCCCAAACCAGGGCACTGCACATTTCAAATGCTGGTGAGTAATAGAATAGTGAAAGATATTAGCAATGGGTTTAGATAAAGTTGAACAAGCGAAGAATATTTACTATTTAAATTGTTTGAGCATGTCCTTATGGATTCTGTTGCAGAAGTCCTCAACTGTTCTCCTCTTGGATGAGAGGATAACAGGATCCTCGTAATCAGGGTTCATTCCTTTTGGTTTTGTATATATGCGTGTTAGATCAAGATATTCCCATATCTTTTCTAGCAGTCCATCAAGATTCCATTCCAAGTGAGCACTGCTTGCAAATAAAATAAAAACAGAAAATCACAAAAGTACTCTACAAGGATAGCTCAAGATAACAGAGTAGAAATAAGTCATAGTTCTGAAACCAGAGGCATAAAAAGATACAATTGAACAACTAACATCTGATGGTACCTGACAGGACAGTAGTGAGGAAGCTTGTCTAGAATCTCAAGTTCCTCGAGTGTTATTTGGTCAATCTTGTTCACAGCATAGATGCAAGGCATATATATTCTACTCCCTTCAATAACATCTATAAGGTCATCAGCAGTGGCATCGTATCTAAGAGAAATATCAGCATTGTGTATCCTGTATTCACTACAAATTGCTTTCACTGTTTCCAGGTCCAAGTTTGTGTTTGTCACTGTTGATGTGAAATTAATACCACCTTTGTCTTTCTTCCTGAAGGTCAAATTTGGTGGTTCTTTATTTAACCTGCCATTTTGACACAAAACCATGAAAAACATTTGGGTAAATAAAATAGAAGCCTGGAAGTAACCGGCTAATAAACACAAGTCCTTAAAAAAGCTCTGATTTTACTTAAGTTAAGGTATCAGGAGTATGTGTTAAAATTAAAGTCATATCTAGACTCATAAGAATTGTGATAAGGCCATAAGCTCTGAACATACTAAATCTGATTAGGAAGATGGTGCAAATCATTGGGACAGACTAAGCACACAAGTTCATGTTGAAATTGTCTTGATCGGCTTCATAAAACAAACAAACGAGCAAGGGTCATATGGTGTGCAAGATCCAGAAAAATAACCAGTTCTGCTAAAGAAATTAAGGTGGGTAACTAAAACAGATAAAGTATTATCTCCGTGCACAACGATAATCTGGAACCATTGTTTCAAATAAGATTGTAGTGGAGTGACCATGAAAAATAAACTTGTACTATTTGATATTTCCTTACCCTTCCTAGTTTCTACATTTCGATTCCAGAATAAAAAATTGAAATGGTGGTGGAATAGGGTAAAACTAATTTAGTGTCACAGTTCATTAAGGTATATAGAATAGTTTCTTAATGATGGAAATAAATCTCACAAAGCATAATGAAACATCACCGGTAAAAGAACAAGAAAAAATTCAGCACATGTAACATGCATATTTTAATACAATTATAAATGAATGAAATTCGATCAACCAACCAAAACTGAATCTCAGACCTCAAATAAGGCACCAAACTTCTCACAGTTACAATAAAAGTGATGTTTTACAAATCACAAGGGGAAAGAAAGAAAGAAAGAAAGTTTAGCCCTCTATATGATATGTTTTATGTATTTTTCAAAATAAAAAAATCTGAAAGCAAACTTCCTAAAATAAATGGTAAAGAGAATATGTAAAAGCAAGAGTGATCACCTTATGCCAAAGCCCTCCAGTTCTTTTTCAATAAGTCGCTTGTGGGTTATAGGCTTTATTGCATCAAGAACAATTAAAATGCAATTGCATGTTCTAGCAGTGCTAATTACCTGATCATTGACAAATGAATCATTTAATTCAAGGTCTGCACAGATAAGTTGTAAATAAAAGAATATAGCATCCAGTTTATCAGATAAGTACAATGGACTGCCGAGTTTTATCAAGACCCAAGCAAAGACCACCAGGTTAGCACAATAAATACCAAGGCAAAGCCTATCATGCTACTTTCTTTCAAAATATCATTATGTTTTAACACTGAAAAAAAAGCATTTCAAGAAAAATCCATATGTTAACATGAAATCCTACTACATATTCCCTTGGCTAGGTAAATTGTATGCAAATTACATATAAAACAGAATTCAAGAACCAGTTTATCCCGCCTGTTTGGAAGTAAAGTTCTTTTTTTGTTCCTTTTTTTTTTATCTTTTTTGCAATTAAAAAGCCTTGATACTTTAATAAAGTAGAAACAATAAAAGAGAGAATTTATCTAAAACATATTTTAGCATAAACATTTTTACGAGTAACTACAAGAATTGTGTTTATTACTTTTTTTTTTTTTTAATTACCTGCCTCCCCCTACCCTTCCCATCTTTTGCACCTTCAATGATACCAGGTAGATCCAACAACTGAGTAAGAAAAGATGAATATAAAAAATATTATTATTTGTTAATCAGAAAAAGAAAGAATTCATTGTATTAAGAAAAACCCAATAAAGAAATAGAACAATCACTTTTGATAACATATCTGAGAACTAGCGCATAACAAAGAATCTAATGCTTCAATCTTTAACAATGTGGTCATCCCTAAAGGTGGACACCCGAGACATCAGGCAAGTTAATAAGAGAAAACAGAAAAAAATGGTTTCTCATGCTTTCTATCTTGGGTTTAATCAACATCTAAATAACCTTCAGGGCAGTGTGAGAAAGGTGAGAGTTTCATTAAACATGCCTCACATAGCTTTCCACATGACGCAGATTGCCTCATAGACAGCAAAAGAAATTATTACTATATCTCTGCACTGTGATTTCGATACTATCAACAACAACCTTACACCAGATACAACACCACTTTTCAACAAAAAAAGAAAAAATATTGCTGTGCTTTTATCTTATTACCTTCAAAAAACACCACAATAATTCAATGAATCAATGAGAGACTAAACTCACAAGTTTATAACCAAGATAAAGTATTTTTGGTCTTATAGAACACATCTAAACATCTACTTGAAAGAACACACAACTTCCATCTACCAATAACGTACAGGCTCCTCGCACAAGTACATTCAAGTCGGCCCAACACATTGACCTTACCACTATTCTGCTTTTATTACTGTCACTATTCACTACAAAGGACCTGTACAGCTCTTCGAGGGGAACATATGATGTCTGATAGCATGCATAAGATATGATCCTCTCCTTTGGAGAAATAATTATCTCTAACCATTTGGCAAGAGGGCGAGAGAATCAAAAGTGTATAAACCTATTGTGCATATGTTATAACTGATGCAGAAATAATCTATTGCGCAATTTCATTTTAATGCCAAAAGGGAACAGATAACAGATCTAACTCAAATTCCATAAACCTATGTGGGGACTAATTTTACTGCATCTGTTTAAAATCCAGCATTACACACAGAGAACAAGCAGAAAACAGGCAAATAAAGGCTGTAATCGTAGATAATTCAATTTGGAGATCTACAAGACCAGCAAGCATCAAGCAACTGCCGCTGACTAAAAGGATGTCTTAGACAACATAAGGTCCTAAATCTATTCCCAGAAATCCATAATATAGAAGAAAAGAAATCCACCTGGATTTTAGCACCTCTGTAACCGATCACACCAGGAATACATGTCAATGTGGTAAACTCATACGAAGCAACCTGTTAATCAAGAAACATTACATCTCACATGCTCAAAGTGAAAATCTCAACATTGTTAGCATCCAAGTAACATAATATGAAGATAATTTTGATCACATAAAAACTAAATAAATTGATTTTAAAAAATATAGTACGTCATACATAAAATGGTTTCCAGATGTCTAAGATTTAGCACTAGCATGTTGTGTTGTTTTCAATTGAAGTCTATGGTCTTCACAAAATCTACTTTATGAACCAGTTAAAAAATTAAAATTGTCAAACAACCAAGCTTGCATTGTCATCAGCATTTAGTTTCTCAAGTAAAGAATTCAAAACAAATACGATGACTCGAAGCATTTATATAATATATTTCCTGAATTAAACTAACAACATCAATAGCATTATATGTCAAGTCTATTCTAGATAACCTGTAGTAAATTTCTAAAAATTGACATAAACAAACATGCCTCAGAAAAAGTGCCTGTTAGCTTATTAAGAAGTGTTGACTTTCCAACAGAAGGAAACCCCACTAAACCAACTCGAGCATCTCCACTTTTAGTAACATCAAAGCCTTCACCAGCAGCACCACCACCTCCCTTTGATGGAGGTGCAAGGAGATCCCGACGTAACTTTGCAAGTTTAGCCTAGCCAAAAATCAAAAACAATGAACTTGTTATTTTGCAAAAACAGAAGGGAGTATTGTCAATTCGGTTTCTCTTCCAAACAACAATAATCTCAACATTCTTCATTTGTCAAATGGAGGGCTAGATGAATTTGAGGGCATGGTAACTGTATCCAGTTTAGAATTTCACATCAGCTTAATTGTGACTTTTCCAGAAAAAATATAAACACAATATCTTCAATAAAAGGCAAAGTGAAGCCAGAAAAGTGTACAAATCTCAATTTACATGTCATAATCTTAAAATCCATTATTTTGGAAGTTCATACTAATCAAATGCACCTTAAGCAAACCAAGATGGTGCGCTGTTGCTTTATTCTTTTGTGTTCTTGCCATCTGCAACACACAGAAAAAAAATGCATTAATACATATCTAACAAAAAAAAGACACATGATATCGGATACATAAATAGTCCAATAACATGATTTCAAATGAAAAATTAAAAATAAATGATTCCCCATCTATCCCTTGTTACCTAATCTTCAAAGGACCCATTCAAATCAAAGCTCCCTAAGACTTCTTAGAAGTCACTTATTCTTATACAAAATAAATTTATACTTTATCGTTCTCTTATGAAACACAATCACCATAATCAGAATCCCTAATTTTCTAAACCAGTTACAGATTCTGGACCAGGCTTTTTCCAAGGCAGTTGATACCCAGGCCACAATTTGGCCAGGTGAGGCAACCACCTTAAATGTTCACCTGAACTGTAAAGCATTATTCAATATTAATACTGATATTAATTCACAAGAGAACAATATTGATTGTTTATTTATTATTTTTATTATAAGAAGGTTATGCATGGACTCTCGCTTGGTATCACTTTTTCTTGCTAGCTCTACAGTTTTATACTGGCCAAAATCGCTAGTTTAACAGATAATACGAGAAATCATATGCTCGGTGTTTTAGCTAAAGACTAGAGAAATTCTCAGTCTGAATTCTTATTTACATGATTCTTTTAATGCAAAACCACTTTTTTCCCTCGAAGTATCTCGCTTGGTGACAAGCTAGTGAGGAAAACGGAAAATCGGAGCTGTTGCACAATATCACTTATGATATACACCGGTAGAAATGCCATGGCTTTCAAAACTTTGAGCAAATAATTCAAGATAAAAAGATCCCAGTTTTCAAGAAGGATTCAATTCAATAATCACTAAAATCGAAACCCTATCCCGTAACTCAATCAGATGGCTCAATTCAAATATCAGATCAATAGATAGATGATAATAAGATGAAGAAACAAGGGTTTCCAGTGAGAAACCTCGTCTTCTATGTCTTTGATCTTCTGCATGATGGTCGCCATTGTTACCCTCCCGCGATTCGATCAGCCCCCCGCTTCCTCTCTCTCTCTCTCTCTCTCTTCTCTCGAGGTTTCTCGATCTCTGCAGTGAGTTATTAGGGTTTTCCCATAATTACACCACCGAAAACCTTTAACTTTTCTTTTTTTTGCACATTAACCCTCCAAATCATTCGTAATTTTGATTTAACTCTCGCTGGATTTGCTTGCACCTTAATTTCTAAAATTATGTTTGTGCCCTTGTAATTTATAAAATTATTCGCACCAGATTGAGATTTGATATTTTTTTTTTTACATTGTAAACAAAAAAAAATGTTGTACAATAGCATAGCAATTAAACATATGGGATGATAAGGGTTCGACTCTCTCTCAGTATTTATATATACCATTAAAGTTGATGTATACTCTTAGGTGTTTAAAAAATAATTTTTAATATTTTAATATATTTAAATTTTGTATTTATATTAAATATAGTATTAATAATTAAATAAATTTAATTACTTAATAGATGTGCATGAATATTTTTAAAAATTAAGTTATGCCAACCATTTTCATTTAAGAGTTATTTAATTGTAGCATTAGAGTTTTGATTCTTATATAATAGTCTCAAAACCAAAAAATTGTAAAAATCTTTATGGGAGGAAATTTGTTTAGTATAGAGTTAAGATCTAATAATAAAATAAATATGCGTGGGGTGATTTAATCCCATTATTATAATATATATATAATATCTACTATCATCTTATTCAAAAATCTCAAAGTTTATACCTCTCTTTACTAAAAAATTGGGGTTTGGTGTATTTATTAAATGTGTATATATTAATATAATGAAATTTTATATGTGTAAAATGATAGTGTTAAAATTTTAACATAGCAAAATAAAGCATCCCTCCTCAATGACCGTTGTGAAGCAAAAGTTAGATAAGATGTTATAAATTGACAGTGTTAAAATTTTTTGGGGAAAAAAATCAAGATATTTTAACCGAGTGCTTTGGAAATTTTAAAACAAAAATGTTCTTTACTATATAGTCTATTAAAATTTAGTTTTATAGTGTTTTTCTTTTCTTTTAGAATCAACCTTTTACAAAAATAAAATAAAATAAAAACAAAGTTTTTACATATATATATATATATACATCAAAACATGATTGGATTATAGTTATAATTCTTTTTAAGAACAATAATAGAATTTTTATTTCTCTATATGTATGCAAGCGAAGTCACATCACAAATAAAAAAATAAACAAACAAATTGACAGTGTTAATTTGGTGCTTTGGAAATTCTAAAACAAAAATGATCTTTGATATATAGTCTATTAAAATTTAGTTTTATAGTTTTTTTTTAATCAGCCTCTTAAAAAACAGATAAAAACAAAGTTTTTACATATATATATACACTGTTGGAAAATCTTATTTGTTGTTGGAGCATAAACGGGAATGGGATGACAGAAGACTGAGGCGTTTTTTTTGGATAAAGAGAAGAGACACGGGCAAAAAGGTAAAAACCTATTGCGTGACTGCACCCAATAAATCTGGTGCATTTTTGTCCGCACCATGCGCCCACGCGAATTCAGAATTTCTAAGCGTGTAAGAGAGCATAACCACTAAAGCAAAGTTAAAGGATAATGAATAGTACTACATATAAAGTGGATGAAGTTCTTGTAGCTAGGTAATGTGGTACTAAACTTTTAGTGGGAATGTTTTGAAACAAATATGGGCCTAAAGTATATGGGCCCTTTAACATATATATCAAAACACGATCGAATTATAATTATAGTTCCTTTTAAGAACAAAATATAATTTATATTTCTCTACAGGCAGGCAAGCAAGGTCACATCTCAAATTAAAAACACAAAAACTGATTTCCATTATACATTCCTCGCAACAAAGTTTTGTATATACAAATCTTCCTAAATTAATTGTGATTATATATATATATATATATATAAGGTGTGCAAACAACAAATCTTAATCAATGATGTGATATAAAATTAAACCCTCAATCTCTCACTTGGCAAAGGAAATAATTACAGCCATCATTCCTTCTAATGCGAAAGTGATACAACGATATTATTTAACAATAATTTAAAAATCATTTTTTTTACAAATAATATTTTGATCCATAAATTCTCATATATAAATTTTTATGCTATTTAATTCATTTGCATGATCATTTTGGCATTATTATATATAAATCAAGGGAAGAACAAATTTATTGATAATAATAATACGATGAAGTTCAAATTAAAGCTTTTAGATTGAGCCAAGGATGATATTAAATGTCAGAAATTGGTGTTTGATGAAAAAAAATTGATGATTAATCACAAAAATCACTTGTGCAAGACCAATACAAATAAATAAATAACTAACTAAATAAAAGATGCCTTTCTGCTTCATTTCAAATAATAGAAACAGCATGGAAACAACCAAACCGTGACTAATTTGACATGACCAGCTTGCTACTACTTTTAGTACGATGGCGTCTTTGATTTCTTCTCGTTCCTTTAATTTCACATGTGTTGTCATATATGATATATCAATTGGATTTATATTTAAGGCACGCATAAATCTTTTGATATTTGCATTTCTTTCCTTTTTTTTTCCATATATTAAAATCCATTAATTTTGCGTTTCGTTGTGAACCACATGATTGTCATGCTTGTGTACTAGTTGCATCATTTGTCTCGTCTTATTATTCATTCTTTATGCTTGTTTCGCATTATCATCTCTCGCCAAATTATTTATTGTTTATGTTTTTTTCTTTTGACAAAAACAGATGTGTAGCACATTTATAAGCTCAATAACATCTTACCATCGACTTGTGTAGATTTCGATCTCGAGATTTCTTCGAAATGAGAATATTATATAAAGAACCCGACACTAAAATAGACCAAGCAATTCACATTATCATTGCTTGCATGATAATTATGACGTATTGATGTTAAATTCAAAGGTTTTGAAACTAGTTTCATTATCATAAAAAATGAGTTTTAAAATAAAAACAATGATGTTTTAGGCAAAGTATTTTTTTTTTTATATCTTATATTCATTTTGAAGAGGATCAAAAATCGAATTTCAAAATCACGCAAAATAAGAGCATATGTGTTAAAGTTTTAACTTCACAATTACACATACTCATGATTTTTCTTAAACAGAGTGCTGTCATTAATTAAAAAAATTATATTGTGAAATTATATATTTTTTAAAATAATTCATATACATATTTTTTTGAATAAAAACTTGAGCTTGATTGTTATTTAAAACCACAAGGGAATTTAAGAAAAGTGAGATTTATTTATTTTTTTTACAAATAAATAAGCGAGAAAGAAGTTCTACAGGAATTTAAATTTTTAGTTTAATTTTTTATAATTGATAAATTCTTCAATTGAGATCATGCCTTTCTACCAAAGTTGACAACTTGACATCTAAACCAACCTCGTTGTTAAATTAGATCAAATAGTTATATTAAAATGGAGTAGTAAATTAATATCATTTTTAATTATGGTGGTTTATCCATTTTTTAAAAAAAAAAAAAAAAATCAAAATCACTATTCATTAATTTTTTAAAAAAGAATTAGATAAATCATTTGCATTAAAAACTATCATTATTATTGATAAATCACTATTCATTATTCGTAAAAGGAAAGTACAACAAAAACAAGAGGAAAGGTCAAATTACAAGAAAAGCATAATTTTACAACGTTTGATTGTGACTCAAACCAAAAAAAAAAAAACAATTTAAAGTTTGGGTCCACATGTCAGTTGGGTCAATCGCTTCACCAACCCGTACAAATACTGTAGTGGTTGGGACCTCAGCCAAGCTGTTCCATCCCCAACAGCAAACCATCCTTTTTAATGACGTGTCACTACACAATCCATTCCTGTGACACGTGTCACCCTTCCATTTGATAAGAGACGATTAGGCACCAACTTAACAAACAGCAAACAAACGGTGGACACGAACCAGCCACCAAACATGTAATTACTAAAACACCCCGAACCCATGGGGATAATTCCATCATCACTTGCTCTACTAATCCGACCTACTTCAGGGTACTTTTGTCAATTACTTAGTCATAGGAACCTTTGACCCATTTTTCTCGAGCGCAATTCACCTGTATAGCCACGTGGCACATTTGTCCCAGCACCAACCTATTAAGATGCGTTAATAATACGAAGCCATTCAAAGCATAATGACTAAATCACCCCTATTTTGCGGATGTTTTAGTAGTTTTACAATCTATCTCCGTATGATCTCCTACACTTTCGCTTATATTTCGCTAAAATTACAAAAAATGTTAATACTCGTATATTGAGCCACGTGTCAGCTTTTGCCATCTGTTGCCCATAGATAATCATCAACTCAGCAAATAAAAAACAGCTTAACAGTTGTTTTAAAATGAGTAATTTAATAAAAAAAATATATGAGAATTATAAAAAAATTGTTATAGTTTACTTTCTTTGTTTTTTTTATTTATTTATTACATTTAATTTTTTTAATCTTTTTTACTTGTTTATTTAGTAAATTTATGAAAAATTAAATATTAGTTTTAAAATTTATTTTTTTATTTAATGTATTTTTACAACTCTCAATAAATCATATCAACTTAGTATTTTATTAAATTATATTTATAATAAAAATATTTTGAAAAATTTATATATAATTTTATTTTTAATTAATTTGAAGCTTATTTTTTAATCAATATAAATTAATTAAAATAAAAAAAAAATAAATTTTAACCCACTTTACTGAGTAATATATATTTTAGAATATGTATTATAGAATATGTACCATGTGCTCAATTAGCATTGTATTAACTACACCAAATTATTATTATTTTTTATTTTTTATTTTTACAAAAATGACAAGTGCTACATACACAAAAGACATATCCATAAATCAGAAATTAATCATCCAACCCGCACATTTTTAACTGAAAATGAAAGAATTATACTGTAAGTCTACACTCACAACAAACAATCTGTTAGAGACTTTGAATGCGTCACCCTCGTTAACTACACCAATTGCATTTAACTCTAACTCAACCTCTTAAAAAATACACCCATTATTAGAGATATTCGTGGCAATAAATCTATGGGTATTATCGTCAATTGCTAGGTTTGGACGAATATCTTTGAATATTTCGAATAAATTACGGAAATGCAACTACTCGAACGCGTCTGCAAATTCCAGTGAACGACTATAAAAGCTCAAACCCAACCCGCATCTTAACCTGCGCCGTTTCCTTCCTTATCGTGCGCCATTGCTCCCCAAATCCCTAGTTTTGCTTCGATCGCGCCTACAGATCGGCGATTTTGGTCTATATCTTTGTTTCTATGGTGGGCGTTTGGTTTTCTTGTTAGTATGCTTGATATCTGGATTTGGATTAGTGGGAGGGCTTGCGAAATACCTCACTGAGATCAAGGACATCGATTTTTTTTATTTTTATTTTTTTTTGGGAGTTTTCGGCGAGGTTTAGTTGATGATGGAGGCATTGGCGGCTTTGAGCTTGCAGCCGTGCTCTTGGATTGCCTGTGAGAGGCCCGGAAAGGCGCATGGAGGGTTCTTGAAGTTCTCGAAGCACGTCGGGGATGAGAGGAAGTTTCAGAAGCTCAGTTTGCGAGGTGCTTCGGAGTGGGACAATAACGCTGTTCCGAGAATTTCTTCTTGCTATCGGAAACGCGGAGGTAAATTCATGCGCAATCCTGAATCTTTTAGCCTTTTTGTTTACTATATATATATATATATATATATATATTTCGATGATTTAGTTTTGGATAAATGATTTTTTAGAAGTAATTTTGAAAAGGTAATTTAATTCAACCACACAGGTTTGATCTTTGCTATGGCGAAAACTTGGGAAATTTTTGTATTATTTTAAAATGCCTTTTTGGAGGAAAAAAAAAATCTCATTGATTTTAGTGGGATGCCTAAAAAGATGGCATGGCTTCGCAACCTTGCGTTTCCCGTACGGATTCCTTTATATTTGGTATTTGGATGGACCAAAGGGGCAACATGTGCTGGATGTGGGGCATGGTGTATAGTCTGAAACAATTATGGTTAAAAAAGCAAAACTTAATCTGGAGACTATCAAGAATTATTATTGGCTAAAAACTGCAAGAATTCTTCATTTTCTTGGTCTAAATTTCATATGATGATGATGATGCGTTTTCTGATGTTTTTACTTCCTTTGAGAGGTACAATTTGAAAGTAATACAAGATAAATCACATTCTTGGTTGAAAAAGTTATGGAAGAAATAACACCTTCTAGAGATATGGTTTATTGGTTGGAGTTTGAAGTATCAAGGAACGGAATATCTTCTGAAGGTTTTTAATAATCTTCTTAAGGTCGTTTCTCTGTGATCTATTTTATAGATCAAGGGTAGCTTCCTCTGTGGATGAGCATCTCCTAGACAAGCAGTATAGCTTGTGGTTCAGCAAAAAAATGGAACCCACAGCTCATTTGATCTTTTAGATTGTGAGGTGGTTGTGATAGGTGGAACTGCTTGTCTAGAAGAATTTCATACCAGATGGAAATAACTTTAAATGCAATTCATGAAAGAATTAGATCTTGGGTGCCTAGAATGAAGTGCTGCACATGAAGCCATAGGTCACACCGTAATGGCTTCATGAAATTAAATAGAGCCCAGGATGGAGCTTTGAGAGCAGCAGTTTCAGCTAAGGCGCCTGGGATATGCATGCATTTGTATCGCACTCACATTTTAGTCTTTGAAGTTTTAAAAGATTCTGTTCTGCGGAACATATGGGAATAAATTCACAACAGGGTTTTCCTATTTCTTACAATTTGGCAGCAGTTGTTCATTGGGAATGCTGGACCAATCACGCTGCATGTTCAAACAGCAGTGATAATGATTCAACATGCCTGATGAAGTCCATTATGGAGTACGCTTTGAAACCTCTCCTTCAGTTGGTGAATTCATTTACTACACTATAAAGTTTATCGTGCATCACTTTTGTTCTTGTTTAATTGGAACAACACACACTTTAGCTATGTGCTTAGAATTCTTTATTATCTAGTCTACTTGAGTATAGTATGAGTGCATGTTGTGCTTGAGGAAACCTGAACTTGTTGCAATATATGATATATTTTTTTCTGTGGACACAGCTGAGACATGACGAAGTGTATGTTGATCTAGGAAATTGAAATTTTAAAAAAATCATAATATAGTGAAGGTATAGAACACGCCCATGGATATGCATATCATTATATGGCTGATATATCTATTGACTTGTTTATACCTAGCTATGTATGGTTTTTGTAATCAGTGGTGATGCTGTTTAAACACAAATGGGTAAATAACTTCATTTAACCGAGTTGACTGTTATAACTGAGTTTTTTACCATCAGTCTCACAAATGCCATGTATATACGTTAAGCATGTGCTTGAACCTGTGAAGTTTCATCAGAGCATGGTTGCAATTTTTTGAAAATGAAATCTAAGTGGAACTGCCGTCTGGTTTATTAATGGTGTCAGATTATAATCATCCACAAAATAGTCAAACCCTAAACTTATGAATTTATGAGTCATTTCATAGTGTTAGATGAGTTGTGGTTGCTCTAATAAGTTTGATCTACGTCATTGGTTTGCATGTTGTGGTTCTCATTCTATTTAGTCATACAAGCTTGTGAAAATGAAATGAATCCATGTATGCACATCCCTGTTTTTGACATAGAGTCTTAAAACAGTGCTCAGAAATAGTTTTATTTTTTACATTCTGTTTCATTTATTTGATACAAATTTTGAATAAATGAGTGCACTTAGCTTGTTGTATATTTTTGTTTTATAATCTTAGAAACAGGCATTTCATTGAGTGCATTTTTAAAGCTTTTTTTCACCTGTATTATTTTTTCTTCTGCAGTTATTATTCCTTTCCCCTTTCTACTCCATTTTCCTTTACTTAAGCAAGATTAATTTTGTGCGCTAGCTTTGATCAGAATAATGGCAATGTTATTGGGGGAATATTCTGGGTACAATATTCATTACCTAGAATATGTGGGTGCTTCTGTCTGCTTGTTTAACTTTTTGAATGTTCATGGTATGTAGTCTCAGCTGTTGGATCGGAAAATGTTCATGCATTTGTTGACGAAGCCCTCGTCATAAAGGTAACATTGTCCTGACAAAGTGATTTTTACCTTTATTGCTAGCATTGACATTCCACAACCTTTTGCCTTTAATAGTCTGTAACCTGATAGAGTATCTACTTAGCATATATCATATGTAGTCTTTCAATAATTTTACTGTATTAATAGAAAGGAACTCCTGTGCTTTTGTTGCACAATATTATGTTAAACTGATGCTTTATACCTCAGAGGAAATCAGAAGATGTTGCCCCTTATTTGAATGGACGATGTATTTACCTAGTTGGTAAGTTCTTTTCTTCTCATGAGAGATGGTGGATAATTTTATGTTTCATCATCTTTGTTGTAATCGTTTAAGTGTTTGGATAAATATAGGCATGATGGGATCTGGGAAGACTACAGTAGGGAAGATCTTATCTGAAGTTTTGGGTTATTCTTTTTTTGACAGGTTTATGTGCTCTTTATGATGATGCTTCTTCTATTTTTTCTGTCTCAGTGCAGTTCTTTTATTATAGTTGAGTTTTACATGTTTGTGTCCTAGCGTGATAATGTTAATAACATGTAGTGATTCTGCAGTGACAAGCTGGTAGAGCAGTCTGTTGGCATGTCTTCTGTTGCTCAAATTTTTCAAGAACGCAGTGAGGCTTTCTTCAGAGACAGTGAAGTAAGTTCATTATTTGTAAGAAATACAATCAGGATATTTACTGCAGCCCCCTAACTTGTGGTCTTGTGCTTCTCTTTCATGGAAATTTCCACAATTATTACACTAAGTTTGCATTTCTCTTCCAACTGCTAGAATAAAAGCTTATTATTTCTTTCTTAATGTGATAGAGTGAAGTTCTAAGAGACTTGTCTACCATGCACCGACTGGTTGTTGCTACTGGAGGTGGTGCTGTAATTCGGCCAATCAATTGGTAGTTGACCAAATTTTTGAATGCGCAAACTATCATTTAGATAAATATAATATAATTCTTGAAGAAGCTTTCTGATGAACACTGTTGAATTTTCTTTCCAAATTATCAGGAAATACATGAAACATGGCATAACTGTCTGGTTAGATGTGCCTTTGGAAGCACTAGCAAGGCGTATCGCAGCTGTGGGGACTGCATCTCGTCCCCTCTTACATCAAGAATCCGGGGACCCATTCACTAAGGTGGTTATTATGTAGCCTTAAAATTGCTGTGGATAATCTCTAATTTCATTTTAAACAATATTACCCATTGGAGTTACAAATTAGCTTTCTGGCTTTTGGTATAAAAATGTAGGCGTTCACACGACTCACCACACTCGCTGAACAAAGAGGTGATGCATATGCCAATGCTGATGCCAGAGTTTGTCTCCAACGTATGTCTCACTAGCTCACTTTCTTTTACCTTGTCTAAGATGGTTTCACAGAATGTCAACCATAGAGGGAAAGGATCATGAATTACGTTCACCTCTCCTGATTTGCATTTTAATTTGTCTTCTCTTTGGCCCACTAGATTTATTAGCACTGTTGCAGTTGAACATAATGGCAATGTTTTTACCTTCTAAAAAATCTATTTTACAAGTGATTAATGCAATTTACTTTGTAGATATTGCAAGCAAGCAGGGCCACAATGATGTTGGTTCATTGACACCAACTGCAATTGCCATTGAGGTATTCATTCCTGTCCTCTTCCTAGCCATAGTCTTGCTACAGCCATTGTAAGATAAACCATCTTTCAATGGTGTTTCTCTCACTATATGGTCTCAACTTTGGTTTTATATGGTCTATTTCTTGTCTGGCAGGCACTTCTGCAGGTTGAGAACTTTGTAACACCCAAAGGTGCTAGAGCATCCGGCAGAAGAAATTCATACCGCCAGGCATGAAGCAAGTCTGGTTGTTGTAATAAGCCTGATTGTTATTATTATTATTTTCTTTTCCTGTACTTTTTGCCTCTTTAGACATTTATTAATTCAGGGGAAAAAAAACCTAGCTAAACTTGGTTGTGTATGAACGGACATTAAAGTGATCTTATTTTGGGGATTTATATGTTGGCTTACAATGTTACTGGCTTGAAGCCAAGATCAATTGATTTTTTGACGGCATCCATTACTAGTTGAGTCGTCCTACTGGTATCTGGCCATTTAGGATCGGGGCGGCCACCGGAGCTCAGAATGAGCCCAACAAGCCTGGCAAACTCCTGCACCATCAGTGTCTCTTGTGGGAGATTAGTCAGGGTAAGCACCTCGTCCGGCATCTTTGACCACCCAATATGAAGTTCTGCAAAATGTGCACCAGTGATGAGCTTGAATGAGGCTGAGTCCTCCTGGTACGGTATTACAAAATCAGTCACATGGAGCGAGCCAGAAGTTCCTTGGATGCGGATGTCCATGGCGGTGTTGCAAAGGAAGGAGCAATGGAATGTAGCCACCTTGCCGTCATCCCAATGCAAGGAGGCAGCACAAGCTAATATGATGCCTGACTTGTTGGAGTGCACGGCCGGAAGCGCGGTGGCGGATCTTGGGAGCTGGTAATCAACCGCCCATAAGATGGCTCCTATGCAATACCAACCAAGGTCACCAAGAGCACCTAGAGAATCCAGGTCAGGCTTAATTCTGATGTTAGTCTCCAGGAACTCTGGTGTGGCTGAGAATGCACGTGTACTGTGGATCTACTTAACAAAAGGAAGATATCTTGTTAGATAAAGATCCATTTGGAACTCATGCCATAGTCTTTCTGATTGTTTTCCTAGGCATGTTTGTTAAAGTCATTTTAATTTTATTGCAGTATGCTAATGAAGTTTCTGATTTCAAGTAATCAGATGAAGATGATTCAACTACTAAACAAATGTACTGAAGTTCGCAAGTTATTTTAATTTTCACCACCCACAAGCACAGCCAAATATAATCTCTAACAAACAACAAATATACCTAAAATCCAGAATAATGTCACATAACTAATTTCTTTTTACTTACTTAAAGTCTATTTTCATACAAATTTTGACTCATGCTTTGATGGGAATAAACCATTATTATATGCTCCTATATTCTCAGCATGTCAAGTCAGTAATAAGAGCAATTTCAGGTCATAAATGCACATTAAAAAAAAAAAAACAAGATCATGATAACGGGTGCTGGATCAGGTTTTATACCATTTGGATTCGTCCGATGAGGTCCGGATCCGATAAGACCTGTTTCATCCTAGCCGTCCGTGGGTAGTGCATCCACATCGTGCCGTCCATGAACTGTACCCTGTTGTGTTCGCAGGCTTCAAGGATCTTATCGAGATCCGAAACGACCAAAGCCGTGGGTTTCTCAAGCAGCACGTGCTTCCGCTTCACCGCCGCCGCCACCGCCCATCGCACGTGCAGGCTCGTCGGCAGAGGCATGTACACCGCCTCTATGTCCTCATCCTCGATCAACGCGTCGTAGCTCCCATACGCTTTCGTGCCCACAGGGAGTGCGTTTTCGGCGATGAAACGGCGAGCTTTACCCGCGTCGCGGCTCGCCACAGCGACGATCGAGGCGTTGGGCGCGAGGGCGATGGCACGGCTGACCTTCTTGGCGATATCAGCACAGCCCATGATGCCGAATCGGATGATCGGAACGCCTTCATCTTCATCCGCCGCCGCCATGGTTTTGTTTCTCGCTTAGCGGAGAGAAAAGAGGATTGGATTTGTATGCACAATAATTTAGGTAGTGATTCATTTTTCTGAAGTCTGAAGTGAAAAACATAATTTTGGGACATATTAAAAATGCAGTTTCAAACTTTTATATTTATATATATATATATTTATTTATTTATTTATTTATAAATTCATAAATAAATAAATAATGTGTTGCGTTTGGACCATTTATATAGCCTTTCTAATGTTCGGCCCAATAACAGTATACAACAAGTGTATGATTTACTTGTTTGGTTATCACTTTTCAAATAAATAAAAAAGAGGTTTAAAATTATTAAAAGCTAATTTAAAAAAAATTTTGGATGAATGTTAGGTAGTGTGATGATGGCTCATGAAAATAAATAAAATTTTAAAATAAATAAAATTAAGTTTTTTTAGAAATCCTCTAGAGTATAATTTGCCATAAAAAATTTTATGGTTGATTGGTATTATTATTATTATTATTATTATTACTATTATTATTATTATGAAAAGTTGCCAATATAATGTTATGTAATAGTAAAATAAATTTAAATCTTAAGATTCTGCAGTGAAGAAAATTTTTACAGTGTAAAGGCAGTACATTTTCAAATTATTGGCGCATGCATATAAATGGGTCTTATCCCTAGTCAACAAAGATTTCAAATTTTAACCACTCCAAAGTTTGGAAATAAAATATATTAGAAAGATTTAGATGAGACGTCCATATCTCTCTTGTCCATGGCTACTTCTACATGGTGTACTAGTTATTTTATTTATTTATTTTGGCTAAACTACTTTATATAGATTCATAATAATATCAATATATATATATATATATATTATATGATAAACTAATAAATAAAGATTTGCAAAAAAAATCACAAATTATAAGAAGAGGTAATATGTTGTGAAAGTAAGGGAAGTATCTCCATTAAACGCTGCAGTACAAATAACATCAATAGGCTGTTAATGATGTTCACTCCATCATTAATCAAATTTAGAAGCTTGTTTAATCTTCTTGAAATGATAAACTTAATCCCATGCATGTGGTTTTAATAAAATATTTTAAAAAAAAATGAAATGCAAAAAAATCCATGAGGCAGTACATGATAAATGGAAAGTTTCAATCATGTATCATACACCACGCTCTTTATCATATATATTTTATTTTTCTCCAAGTATGAGTATGTAATCCAAGCCTTGATTTTAAATAATTAGGCTTAGCAAAAGAAGAACTAGCTAGCATGTAGAGTTACTTATATAATAAACATTAACCTAAAATTCAAGATCCTTGACCTAATGTCCATATGTAGTACATGGAAAGCCAAAGAACACGCCTTTTTCGACGAAATGTCGGTGCATATTTTTATTTTTATTAATTTTCTTACCCAACTCCGGTCTGCGGGCCTCATGCGTGGAAAAGATTAGATTAGTGTTAATTATGATATAAATAAAACTATAAAAGCTCTTTAAGTGCTTTTGTCAAATTAAGTAGAGAAGACTAATTAAGGCATAAAATTGACTATAAGAGCCTTCCTAGCCATGGTTTCATTTCATATAATAGCTAGCCATGCATCTAGGTCAAAGACAAGATCTCTAACTAATGATGGTTTAAAGCACCATTAAGAAGCATTTAAAATGAGTTTAGACAGCTCATATATATGAACGCATAGTTAAAAGGATAAAAGTTTGAAGTAGTGTTGGTCTTACAAAGGGACATGCTTTGATTTTTTATATGAATAATAATCCTTGTTAAGGTTCACATGGGTCCTTGGCATGTTTATAGACACATATTATAAGTTCAAAAGGAGAAGTAGTGTTTTTTTATTGTTGTTGGGATTGGTTACATATAACTTCCATACCAACCAAAAGAGTGTTTAATTTCTTGGTCAATAGTTAAGACATTCACATGGTACTTAATTAAACTTTTGTCATGTGCTTCTTCAACGAAATTGTGGTGGTGCACTGGTGCCTGCCTTGGTATTTACTCAATTCACTGAATTGTCCTTTAAACCATGCTCTGCTATTGGGTTTGTAAAAATAATGATAACAATAATAATTATGTTATGAATATATATATTTGATAAATAAACAACAAATGCATTCTATTTACAGAAAATCAAGAACATGCATAAAAGTGGAGTTAATACCTTAACAGATTTGTCCATTCATTTTGTATGAGCTTTGGAGTTTAATTTTAAACCATCTCTAAAATTAATACTATATACAAAAAGACTCAATACTTACATGTCAAGAGGTGTTGGGGTGCTATAATTATTAAACATGAGAAACTTATTTAAAGTTTGATGACATTCGAGAGAGTTGGACTAGTGATGCAAAATAAATTCTGCACATTTATCAAATTTTTTCTTTAATTTTTTGTTCTACTTTTGGTTTCAGAAAAAAATAAATTGATGTTTGGCTTTAAGAACACTAATTATGGGTGGTTCTAGAGAAAGGTACGTAGTCAAAAAAACGTTGTTTTAAACTCCTTCATGGCTTCACCATCATGTATTTAAAGTCGAGTTGTGAAAACTTCAAACTTAGGCTATGAAAGTCCAAATTGTGGTTATTAGTACGTATGAAAAGTTGAATATATATGTATATACATACAAACATATGATCACTTTATTCAATACAAGTATTGACACTTTCAAAGTCCTACTAATGTTTTCAAAAGCATATAGAACCATAAATAAAGAAAGCAAACTAAACCAAGACAAACACTACTTCAAGACGACTAAATTAATAATGAAGATATCTTTGTAGTTTTTAAAATTTATTAATTGTGTGTACATACAAATTATTTTATTTTAATGTAATAGAGATGTAGTTTAAAAGTGTAGCTTTCCAGTCAACTTAAGAACATGCTTCATGCTTTGTAATGAGGAATAATTAAGGATGCTCTTTTTTTTTATTATTTGTTTGATTATTCTGACTGAATCTGCATGACTTGAAGTCATATAGAATTAGCTACTTTCATGAAAACCATGCATTTAGTACTAATTATGACATGACTAGGATTTGGAGTCACACTATTAACTTTATCTCATTATTTTGTTCTTAATCAATTAGAGTGTAGCAAGCACATCTCTATCCAACTCAAATATTTTCTATATGTGATTGTTACTGAAAGAATTGGTCAAAAGATTAGGTGGTGATTTTCCTGTTAAAAAAACAATGGTACATTGTAGGTTGGAAGTCTAATCTATTTACTTCAGATGATTAAAATGCATATTATAAAAAAAATTAACGGAAACTATAATTTATTAAAAAAACATACAAATGGTTATTAAAACAAAATGATTTTACATATGAAAACCTATAAAATAAGAAGAAACAATATGAGTGATAATATCCCTATTTATTTGATATTAATTTAAAACATTTTTTTAATAATAATAATAATACGATTATTATTATTTCAAAATCTCAACATCTCTATATAATTTGCTCAATATCATCTGTCAATCTTAATCTAATTAGATGCATAACTCTAATGACCCCTAGCAATTTTATGATCTATTAGTAACAAATTTTTTACGGATGATATTTCTATTTTTATTAATGAGGTAAATTCAAACCTTATCTCATATTGAGTGAAAGCACTAGTGTGTTAAAATATTAACTCTATATTTATCCAAGTTTTTACCATGATTTAATCATTTTGTTAGTGATAGTAACAATAATAATTAATCACCAAGATGTGAAATGATGTGGCTTCTACCCACAGATTTCATTAATGTTCACATCATGACATGATAGTAACATGCATGTATAGTTTATTTTGCTTTCGATTTATTGTTTACTTGACTTGGATTATCACCCAATAATTAGTTCATCACCATGCAATCAACGTGAAGATTAGTGCACCCACTCGTTATTCAACATAAGCAAGTCAATCTCTTCAAGGAGATCTTTATTTGCATGTGTATATGTATATCTTTTTTTCTGACTAAATCCCTTGAATTTTTCAAACTCTTTCTTTATTAATCTTTAACCTTTAATCTCTCGCTATCTGATCTTCACACAGATATATTGAAAATTAATTTTATTTTTAGTTTAAAAAATATTAAATATTTTTAAACTCTCTTGTGAACTTTCTTATTCATCAATGATTTTAATTAAAATACAACTAAAATAAAATTGTAATAATTAGCATGGCATTTTTTAGAGGGTGGCCATCCAAATCTCTTTCAAAGCCATGTAATTATGCAAGATTGCCAATCATACAATGCCACGCCAAGTATTTACCTTGACTAATTAATTTATAATTTTTCTGACATGATTTACTATAATTTTGGAGGTGTATACTAATGAGATGACAGTGATTTTGTAGATTGTTATATCTTTTTTCATGCAATCAAGTGGAAGTTAATGCTGTAAGTCTATCTCTCTACAGTATAGACCTCTTTTGATTTAGTGTGCTTTTTTAATATAATTAAAATTGAATTGAAAATCAAAGAGCATTCTTACTTTTTAATTTTTGAAATTTACGCATTGTTCAGTTATACGTTAACCAGGTTTTTTTTTTTTAAAAAAAAAAATCTAAGCATGGCTTTTAACTTTTATAACAAGTCTGTTAGTGGCTAAAATTTTGTTTTTGGTAATAATAAAAATATATATTTAAAATATAAACATATGGTAAAATAAAATCGGATGAAAATTAGAGATGTTCATGGTTAAGAAATAAATTTAGCAAATGATCTCTTAACCTATTGATATTTGTGTCTCTTACACCTGAATAGAATTATGAGTATGACTCCCCATTATTCTTGAGTGAGCATGCATATATGGTGTAATTAAAAGGTTCACACATATTTTTCACGTATGCCTTATCCATATATATTAAAAAAAATCATGCCAATTATAAAAAAATATTTTTTTATTTAAAAAACACATTATGATAAATTTATTAAAAAAAACAAATTAACAAACATATATCAACAAATAATGCAAGTAAAACATGCTGTTTGAAAATTACAAAAAAACATCCATAAATATAATTGACTATTTTGACATGTTCTTTGACATATATGAAGCACCTATTTGTGGACATTAATTTGTAATATCTACGTTGTTCTTTTGGCATGCCACATGCATGTAACACACACACCTTTGACCACCATCAATGTGAGCAACACTCTTTGCGCATGAAGCAACCTCAACCCCTAAACCTATACGAGCAACTCTACCACTGCACCGACATTAAAGTATTAAACCCTAAACCCTAAACGTGCAAAACTCTACATTACACCACATGTACGTAGGTACCCTAACGCTAAAACCATATTCAAGAGGAAGAGGAAACACTAACTATCATTATAATCCTAACTCTAACCCTAAATATGCAACACTCCATCAATTAACCACGCTCAAACCCTAACCCTCATCCTCATTTATTCACCCTCTCATGTGCATGCAGTGATATACCACCTCTTAGGTCTGCGCCAACGTTCTTCTTGCTTGATGGCATGCCCCACAAAGGCCAATACCCCATGCCTCTTTTAGCCATGATCAAACTATAGTAATTGCTCACAATTTAACTACATTCAATGCAGCCCTCTCTCCAATACTCCACCACATCACATGCTCACCATCTCCCTCTCTCTCTCTCTCTCTCTCAAATTCAAAACGTCGGCCATGCTTTCTCGCAAACCAATACCTTACTTGACCACCAAGTGTCCTTCTCCCTCTCTCTCTCTCTCTCTCTCTCTCTCTCACTCACTCACTTTCAAAAATTATCATTTTATATAAATAATTTATATATGACTTTTTAATTCAATATATGAAGGTTCAAAGTCCACGTTCTAAGATTTATGACTTAATTAAAAGTTTTCTGAATGTTTTCCAACAAGCAAATTTATTTTTATGAAAAAAAAGAAAAAGAAAAACATTCCACCGTCTCTAGATTTACATGCAGCGCCACGTTTATAAGCTCGAAAACGATGAGATCTCCGGCACCAACCCGCCGACCACATCCAATACGTTAATCATGCATAATTAATTGCGGTGATTGTGGAGAAGACTATTAATGGTAAACTTAATTATAATATATATAGACTCCATAATCCTAACCGACCTCATCAGCCATGTCCTAACTCCTCATTATCTTTCAAGTAGTAACTCTTTTCTCTAATTAAGTAATTAAAAAATAGGAACTAATCAACCACCATAATCATGTTCACAGCTGCCAATTACTCCACCAACGAAGTAAATAAAAATCCATATATATATTAAGTTATTAACTATACAATGCCTGCAAATAATAAAAAATCAAAGGGTCTTTCTACAAATACGAAAGCAAAATTATTATTAAAAATAATAATAATAAAGCCACGCCACGTGAAAGTGAATTCCACTCGGCACTCACTATAAATACCCGTCCAAGCTCTTCACTTCCCTGCACTATTCTCTCTCCCTCTCCATCTTTCCCTTCCTCTCTCTAGACCTGCTCCACCGGAAAACATGGCAGCCACTTCCGGCCTAAGCTCCTGCACCGACTCCACCTGGTGGCTCTTCGCTCTCCCAGCCTTCATATCCTCCGAAGCCGGATTCTCCGGCAACGCGCTTCTCCTCTTATCACTCTTCATCGCCTTCTTTTCCACCATCCTCCTTGCCTGGGCTTTCTCCCCCGGTGGTCCAGCATGGTCCAACGGCCGCTCCCGGCGCGGCCCCATCTCCATCCCGGGCCCTCGAGGGCTCCCCATTCTCGGCTCCCTTCTAACCCTAACCCGCGGCCTACCCCACCGTTCTCTCGCCCACCTTTCCCGTCTCCACTCCGCCACCTCTCTTATGGCCTTCTCTATCGGCTCCACCCCTGCCGTTGTCTCTTCCTCCCCTTCAACAGCTCGTGAGCTCCTCACCCACCCTTCCCTTTCCGACCGCCCTCTCAAACAATCCGCTCGTGAGCTCATGTTCGCCCGCGCCATCGGCTTCGCCCCCAGCGGATCCTACTGGCGCCTCCTCCGACGTATCGCCGCCTCCCATCTGTTCTCCCCTCGCCGCGTCGCAGCCCACGAACTCGGCCGCCAATTTGACTGTTCCGTAATGCTGACATCCATCTCCGCGGAGCAAGCTAGCTGCGGCTCAGTCCTTCTCCGTCCCTTCCTTCAAGCCGCCGCCCTTAATAACATCATGGGGAGCGTTTTTGGCACACGTTTCGACCTCACTCTTGAGACCGGCGACACAAAGGCCTCCCATCTTCAGTCCCTCGTTCGCGAGGGCTTTGATCTCCTCGGAGCTTTCAACTGGTCCGATCACCTCCCGTGGCTCACCACCTTCTTCGACCCTTCGAACATCAAGCAGCGCTGTGCTATCCTTGTCCCTCGCGTCAGGTCTTTCGTCAAGGACATCATCGACGATCACAAGCGCTCTAAGCCCACCGCCGGTGACCGTACCCAGGTAACCGACAATGCTGACTTCGTTGACGTTCTGCTATCTCTCCAAGGTGACGAGAAGCTCCACGAGGATGATATGATAGCCATCTTGTGGGTAGGTCATTGTTACCTTTTTCTTACCGTTTTCGCTTTTAAAAGACGTCCGTTTTTTTTTTAAAGCAAATTTATTTATTTGTTTATATGTTTTTTTGTACGGACGGCAGGAAATGATATTCAGGGGAACGGACACGACGGCTTTGCTGACGGAGTGGGCCATGGCTGAGCTGGTGCTGAACCCATCGGTTCAAGCCCGTCTCAGAGCTGAAATCGATAGTGTGGTTGGACCGGATCGGGTCGTAACTGATGCTGACGTGGCTAGGATGCCGTACCTTCAGGCTGTGGTGAAGGAGGCGTTGCGGGTCCATCCTCCGGGCCCGCTTCTCTCATGGGCACGACTTGCCAGCGAGGATGTCCACCTCAGCAACGGAATGGTGGTCCCGGCTGGCACCACGACCATGGTCAACATGTGGGCCATCACCCATGACCCTAATGTGTGGGCCCAACCGGAAGAGTTCAAGCCCGAGAGGTTCTTAGATGCTGATGTGGACGTGCGCGGTGGGGACCTTAGGCTTGCGCCGTTCGGAGCCGGGAGAAGGGTGTGCCCGGGAAAAAACCTTGGGATCGTGACCGTTGGTTTATGGATTGCTAGGCTGATCCACGTGTACGAGTGGGTCCCAGATCAGTCTGCGCCCGTGGACCTAACTGAAGTGTTGAAGCTGTCGTGCGAGATGAAGACTCCGTTGACCGCTGTGGCGTTGGCCAGGAACTAGGGTTTCCTCTCCTCACTGCCACAATGGTGTCTTATATATATATATATAGTATGTGTGGTTTTCTTTTTAATCTTTTTTTTTTTTATGTTTATTTATGGTAGTGTTGTCGCTTGCTGTTAATTGGTTTGTGGGTTTGGTGCTTTGGTAAAAGCTGTAACTCCAATTTTGGTAATGTTCTGTAATGGAGTTCCTAAAAATATATAAATATATTCAGTGTGTTCTGTGAAACAACTGTGTTATGTTGGTTTGTATGGATGTGGTGGTTATGGGAATGAATGGTAATGGAACCTTTGTTGTGCCTAGTATTGCGTTCCTTATTGTGGCACTATTTGAGACGGTTCCTGCATGTGTTGTGAGCTCACACATGACATCATTTTGTATGCTAATGTAACTATGTTTTCTGGATTGGGTGTTTGAGGAAAATAAGGAGCAGGCTTTTTGAGAAAGGTCTCTGCCCGTCTGGGTTTGAACTTTACTAGGGTTTATAAATCCCCACCATGGTTGTCTATGAAGGAATGGCTAACTCATTGAACTTGGCAAGCAACCAGACAAAAGTCTGAGCTTCTTGGGAAGCCTATACTCAGTGTGTGCCATTCCTGTATGTCTACTTGGTTTTCTCATGCATGCCATGAGTGCCCCATAGGTTCCCAAATAAAACCATTTACCGCTGCATCGAACGCTGGAGTAATAAATGAAAACCAACGGTGATAAAAGTCTGTGGGCTCTCTTGATACAACGTCATTTATGGGAGGTTGGACAAGTGGCCGTCTGGGTCTTCTTGGTCTCACATGAGATTGCATCTTACTTTGAACCCCGGTTTGGTAGATGAAGGCTTTAAAAACTAATATCATGATTCATATATATATATATTATATATACATACATATACATAAATGTTCATCTGCTCATGTGCGTTGTATGTTAAGTAAAAGGATAAAAATAGTAGAGGTTTCCTTTTCGGGTTTCTTTTACTGCGAACTGGGAACAAGTACAAGACCAACTCTGCAGGGACCATCACGAGGCACAGTAATACCACAAGACGGTAATCTTTGGACTGGATCATCACGCAACATGTACGGATGGGATTCGCTGAGGCCGTGCGAGCTCTACGTGATCTTTAGGCTTTCGCTCCCGAGAGCGACCACTAACCTGTTCCGCAGGAACATGCTAATTATTTTAATGCACGTAAAATGAATGGGTGAAAAAAAGTAAGGCACGTGAGTTTGGGCAGTAAATACTGCCACTCCTGCAGTGAAAATTTATTGTCTCGGTTACGTCTTCTTCAGAGAGCATTAGAGATATGTCCTTGTTGGCCAGCTCTCTCTCTCTCTCTCTCTCTCTCTCTCTATCTATCTACCTCTCACACTCACACTTTCTGATGTATATTTGGTTGCAAGCCAACTCATAATGTATTAATGGGAGCTCTTCTTTTGTTCACTGTTTGTAAGTGTACTTTTGCTGAGATATTTCTGAGGATGGCAATGGGGAAGCTGGCTGAATGATATGGTATGATTCATGACATAATGATGATCAGAGGCTGATAGGCAGACCCATTGATTCAGAAGCAGATGAAGCATGACTTTCATCTGATCATAGACCTGGCTAGCACATAGCTAGTGTCTGATATTTCCAAATTAATAAATAAATATTTACTCATGGTCTTAATTATAATTAAGCATGGCGATTTAAACAGATGCTTTAGTTAATAATAATTGGATTAGTGCAAGTTATTTCTTCTTTATAAAAACAAACAAAAGCCAATGAATTGGAAAGAAATGGTATATATTCTTTGTAGTGTGCGTTAACGTCTAGCTAGTTAATTATGACTTTGAATTTTCATGAAGCTGACTTTGACAAAATGACATGTTAATTGGTTATGATTTGTCACATGAGTTGGTAGTAAGACAAGAGATGCAGACTTAATATTGATTTTCCTTATAACTTTTGCCTCTTCTAATCTCGTCTCTTCTTGAATTCTCTCTCTTCTAACATGTTAAGCGTGCACTATAAACTTCACTTTTTTGTTTTCAGAATCCCAAGCTAGAAGCAACCTAAATGTCATGACTAATGGTCAGTATTAAAACTTATTTGTCATAACGTGGAAAGTCACCGCAAGCATCATGAAAAGATTAATACAACTATTGTTCCTCCATGAAAACAAAGAAGCACACTTCATCACGAGCATGAATGAAGCCAAGTGAAGGATAACACTGGCAACATACACAGCATGCTAGTCCCGTGCATGTTGTTCATGTGAGTTGCTTTGAATTATACAGACAAATACGTGTCGTTCCACGCATGCATGAGCTACGTTTGAGACGGAATACAAGTGATATATATATATATATAGATTAACGTTGGCGCCGTTCAAGGACAAGAACTGGTGCGCATGCATTAATTGGTGGTGTTCATAGTATGAGTTTGGAGAGGCAGAGATACAGAGATAGATATAATTAATAAATAAAAAGGAAAAGGTGGTTTGCAAACAAGATATATAGTTTTGCAATATATATGATTTATTCACATTTACTTCAAAATAATAATAATAATAATAATAATAATAATAATAATAATAATGTAGCATTATTCCAAACCCCATGGGCTCCATGAATGGGACGTATGGCTAACATTTCGATCTTGTCTGAATCTATCATCTGCCTGCCTATTATATTTGGAGTGGATTTGAGAAGACAACTAATGTGATGCTTTGTCCGTTCTAATCAACAATATTTTCAATTTTTATATGTCACGTGTCAGTGTGTTATATATATATATATATATACACACACATATGTAACACAACTCCTAAACTACTTGGATGATTTTGATCCAGAGAACATAAAGAGTGGCTAAACATATATGTCCTGCTGAATCTCATAAAGGTTTGTGGATGAGTTCCTCCAAAAACTTAGAGACATCACTATCTCTCCCTCTCCATCTGTCTTGTTGTGATAGAAGAGTGGACAGTACAGTGTACAATCCTGCTGCTCTCTTTAAAGTTCCCCTGGCGACCGTGTCCACTTTGTAAATAAAGTTAATGGTTGTGAAATCATAACCGTACCATTATGATCAGAGGGACAGTACTGACTGATCATGAATCCCTGATTTCCCGTTGCTCCTTCTTATCAATGCTTCCAAAACCGCCATCCAACCGTACGATCTTCTTTTCCCTACTGAAGTCCTTTCATGTATTTGTCTCCCAGTCAACGCTTGACCAGACCGGAACAGGACAAAATAGTGCATACGTGGCACGACAGGGAGCGACTGGGTTGACATGCAATCTGAGGGTGGGGTGGCCTCGTACTGTGGGACATATCCAACAGGTCATATCACTGTTCATGTTGCCCCCTTGCCTCGGGATACGTGTCTAGAATGCTAGGCCACTCATTTACCGACTGTTACTATCCCACTAGCAATCGTTGCAACAACAACATCTATTATCCCATGTATGCATTATAATCACAATTATCGTCTAGTCTCAACGTCATCTTTAACTCGTCAAAGGAAGAATGAGTGGTATTATTAGATTTTTATAATAAACATATGATAAAAAGAAGAGATAAATATGAGCCAAATAGAATAAAAAATTCTTGAACATTAAAAAAAACAGATAATATATCCAAGAAAAAGAAAGAAAAACAATATTAAAACTAGATATAGCCTAGTTTTAATAAAAGAAAGCGAACAAAAGAAGAAGAATGAAAATAGTTTTAATAAAAAATTAAGGTATAGACTGGTATTCTTCTAGTGTTTGTTATCATTTTACCAAAATAATAATAATAATAATAATTTTTATATTATAAAAATTTAAAAAATAATCTGATATTTACAAGCACCGCAAAAGAATTATAAGTAAATATAAGAACTTGTTTGTCACGGCAAAAGTCAGAAATTTAATTTTTTGGGGTGAGTGTCCAAATGTCTAGAAATATCTAAGTCATTTTCTCTTGTAATTCTTAATATTTTAATTATATATAATATTTTTTAATATATATATATACATATATATTGACAATATATTTTTTATGGACATCCAATTATCAGCCATAAGATCATAATATAACAGCCGACATTGATAAACAGTAATAACTGTTTAAAATAGTGATTACTGTACATGTTACTGTAACGACTATTATTCATCTATGTTGTCTGTTGGATTGAAATTTAACGGTTGCTAATGGACGCTTATTGAATTTTCTTCTATGGACGTCCATAGAGAAATAATCCTCATATGTATATATATTACATGTGAGAAATATAAATAGATAAATAAAAAATCTATTATATTTAATTTATTTCTTTATGTATTCTGCTATGATCTTGGAGGAATGTTAATGTATGACTATTGCTTTACATATATAAATATATATATATATATATAGAATTTACATCTCCTATGGACGTCCATAGATAAGAAATCTATGGATGTCCATTATCAGCCGTTGGATCTCGATCCAACGGCTAACATTGATGAACAGTGTATACTACAGTAATATGATCCATTATCAGCCGTGTTCATCAATGTCAGCCGTTAGATCGTGATCCAACGGCTAATAATTGGACGTCCATAGAGGATTGAACCTCATATATATATATATATATAACACTTTTATGTATAGTTGTTTTAAAATGTTTTATTTGAGGTCAGAAATGAAGTGGTGCGTGAACAGTGCACATGAACAACTGTGTGCTTTGTTCCGCACAGTACTGTACCAAAATGAGCATGCAAAGCTTGCTGGACGGATGCAACTTTAAATAAAGTTTGTGCTTCAATCTTGCCATATGATCAGTACCATCAATAGACATGGTACTCACCAAAGTAAAAAAATATATATATATATATATATTTATGTCCGTATTACCCCTTTTAAATAGTAAAAAAAAATAATCTTTAACCGCCACTGTTATTTAACGGTAAGTGGTTGTATGATTAACTTTTATACAGAGTTTTGTCATTGAAATTCATTTTTAAAATATAGTCGAGGATTTAAAATATGTCTGGAGTAAGTTATCTATATTGTTTTACTACAGAGTTGATTAATTTTTTTAAATTTTATTGCATTAGTTGTTATTTATATGTGATTATTTTATTTATATAAAATCATCAAAATCACAAATATGCTAATTATTAAGATGGCTAATTTTTTTTTTTTTATGCATATGATTTTGTGAGTTTTGAGAATTTTCTATTCAATATAATTCTTTTAATTTTTAAGATTTCTAGTGTTTGATTTTTATTTAGTATCTTTGTGGAATCGTCTTATTATAAATTTTTTCCAAAAATTATAAAAAACAAATCTGTAAAGTTATATAATATTGTGGTCTAATTATGTAATATAAAAATGATACATATATAAATACAAGAAAGCAAAAAAATGCTTGTGGATTATAAATTATAAATCTTTATATATGTTTGATATGGAGTTTTATTCATAATTTGTGGATTGATCCATGCCATAAGACTCATTACACATTCCAGACAACAATCTAACTTAATTTAGTTTGATTTTATTAAATCAGGAGGTTCATCGTTGTTATCAGTGTAATAATAAGTTTGATAAAAGCTTTGACTTATTGAGACTCTAATATCTAATTTCATTTATACTTTATTATTTTATAAAGAAAATAATAAAAATATATTAATTTAATAGATGAATATGTCAGTTTAATAACATCCTTAAGATATCTAAAAACTATAATTTAACTTCAATAGAATTCGGGCCTAAAAAATATTAAGTTTGTTTAAGATAAAAACAAATGTGTTTACTTTTTATTTATTTATTTTTTTAACTAATAGGCGACAAGACCTTTTATTTAAGCAAGTTGTGAAAAAGAACATACTTGTACAAAGGAAAAATTATCAATTTCATATTCTAACTAACAAAACTAAAAATTATTTGGTTGTATTTGTATAATAGTTGATTTTATATTTTAAATTAATATATTGTTTGTTTAGAATTAGAGTAAATATTTTTATTTTTATTTTTTATTTTTTTTAAAGAAAGGTGATAGGTTTTTTGGGTTGAAAAACATTGAAACCAATTGATGGCAATGATCTGATATAATAATAAAAATAATGAACAGGGCAAATTACTTTCTGAATGTCATCAGTTATCCTAAAAAAAAACTAAATTATTAATGAGTTTTTAATTTGGAATTGGTCCATATCCTTAGCGTGATGGGTAACAACTGTCTGGCATTTTGTTATCTCATCCTGTATATCTAGATTTGCCTGTGATCTGTATGAATTATAGCATGATGATAGAGCATGTTATTATTTGAATAATTTTCAAGTATGTAATAGGTATACACTTAGATGACAATTAATAATAATAAAAAGATTTTAGAAAAAAATGAAACATTTAATCTTGATTAAGCATGTGATATATATATATATATATATATTTGTCTTAACACTGAATTTAATCTTGGATTAGGCCTGTTATTCTAGTCTAACTCGAGGAAATATAACCATCTTTTACTTAGCAAGTTCAACAAAAGACTACACTCAAATATCACAACAGAGTAGATGGAGATGGAGATGGAGATGGAAAATTGGGTTTTTATCAAGCAAGAAAGAATGAGAGACTACATAATTTGTGATGAAAAAAATCAGATAGCAAAAGTTGAGAAAGAATCATAGAGAAGGATGGACACATGCATATCCAAGTCAAAGTTTAATCTCAACCATATTTTAAAGTATGCACTGTAGGATTTGTTGGATGAGATACAATGGTTACAAATTATGATGAAGAGACATGGGTTGTAAGTTGCAATAGAGTCTCACTAAAGACCATCCTTTTTCCAACTCAAAAGTTGAAGGTAACATAATAATCCTATATGTGATTTATCTATGTTTCTTTATATATATATATATATACTTAAAAATATTGTCTTAACAAAAGATCGATATAAATATACACATAATTGAATAAAATATCTCTTTTAATATATACAAGAAAAAGCATAAGCATAATTAATATGTAAATTTTTTTTTCCTGCCTATTGAATTTCTTATTTTATTGTTTTGAATATCTTTGGTGCGGATAATTATATATATATATATATATTTTTTTTTGAAAAGGTGGATAAACCACATGCATTAAATAAGCAGAGAGTAAACAACACAAAGCACTCTTCCACTAGCCAGTGGAAACAAAAAATGTAACCACGACAAAGAAACAAAGAAAAAGAAAAAAAGGAGGAACAACGGGTCTCCTCTTGACCCAATCAGAACAAAAAAACTATTCCACCCCACTAGCCTGATCCACCTCAATCATAGGGGTAGCCTCCTCCCCAACAGAACGAGGTCCTGCGAAATCTAAACTCCGCTTGATGGTAGCAATATGGTCCTCCATCTTCACCCTCAAATCAATCGAGCCAGCAGAGAACCAAGATAACATCAAATAAGCAATCATCTTCATAACAACAAGTGGATCATCACATTTATCGAAAGAAAGATATAATCATTTCTCGTGAGCCGATAGACCACACAAAAAGCTTTTAACCACCCAATGCAGAAACCCCCGCACCGACCGTACGACAGTCGCTTCTCCAACCACTCCACAAGAGGCCCATCGACAGGGCAAAAACAGTAAGGTAAGGAACCCTACATAGATAGGACCAAACTTCCCGGAGAACCCGACACTTTTAGGAATAAATGGTCAACCGATTCGGTATCCGAATGACAAAGGACACATGTGTCCGCTCGGGAGTCTATCGTGATCTTCGCTCTAGCAAGATTTTCCAGAGAAAGAATTTTTGTTCTTCCAAGCAAGCCAGTTAAGAATATTAACCTTTCTAGGGCATGGACCTTTCCAAAAGGAGTTAGCAAGGGGGCAACGAAGACCACCATCATTCAACAAACCCGTAGAAGGACTCGACGTAGAAGGAACCGCTGGCTGCCAATCCCCGCACCTTCGTATCACCGCCACCATCCAACCCCACATTTAAACCGGAGCGAAGTCGCTCAACCCCCTGGATAATTCACTGAATCGGAGGTCGACTCAAGTAACATCGCCAACTCCCCGAACTCGTCCCCATAAGGCGTAAGTAGACGCCAGAATTCACCGCCGATATACATAGGCACAATTCCATTTAACCATTTGTCTTTCCGTAAGAGAGAATTAGATCCCTCTTCGACTGGACCGAAACACATCCCCTAAAAGCAGGGAGACATCGAGAGACCCCAGCCCAAAAGAAAGACTCTCCCAACCGGACCCCTAAACAAATCCCAAGTAGTAATATTATAATCAATCTCGTGATCTTAGTCTCCCCCGCTTGCATAAGTCAATAGTTTCCATCTCCATTTTCCCAGCAAGGCCAAGTTAAAGGACGATAGCTCCAAGATGCCCCAACCTCCTTGTTCCTTAGCGACGACGATATTTCTCCAAGCCACCGCATCGACACCCGTGATGTTCGATGTCAGTCCGCACTCAAAGGAAGTCTCTTCCCGATCCTATCAATTTCTTTGATCACCCACATTGGTAACCCTGCATGTAGACATCCAACACGCTCGAGCATCGCCGATAAAAACCGCTGCTAACGAGGGGTGAGTCGCCCACCAATAGAGATATAGGACGATTTCCAAGAGGATGACGACCTCCCGACTTTGGCAATCACATTCCCGGGGCCCCGCCACGCTGCTTCGCTCAAACCCAGATACCCGGATAGGTTACCTAAGAAGACCCACGCCACAGCGATCAGATTTCGCCTCGCCGCATGCGAAGATGGTGCACGTCCGTAGCGTATGCATAAGTTTTCAAAAAAATTAGTTTCCAATCCCGGAAAGTCCTTCAAATATCAGTAGAATCAGCTTAATAACCCTAAGGTCTTCAGCTCCACCCACCGTAAAAATCAGTAAGTCGTCCGCATAGTAAAGATTACAGACACGACTCCCGATCCCCCAAATGGGTACTCCCGATCGTAATTTTTTTAAGGTCAGCATTGTCGAACATCGCGCACAACATATCAGAAACAAGCACAAACAGTAGCGGCGACAGAGGATCCCCCTGTCTCAACCCTCTCTGGTATCTCACATAACCACTAGGGGACCCGTTAATTAAGATCGAAGCTTTCGATGATCCGAGAATGAGGGAAGTCCATCGTATCCAATTAGGTCCAAAAATCCCCCGACCTCCGTAAGCTCCAACAAGAAGTCCCAATCAACCGAGCTCGAAAGCTTTTCGCAAAAATCCACCTTAAGAATGTGCCCTTTCGCCTCCTTTTTACGTATGTCAAGATTGTCTCTTCCGCCATAGCAATATTGTCCATTATACACCACCCTTTGAGAACGCCCGATCAAGGCTGTGATCCACCAAAGTGTCCATCACCCGGCTGAGTCTCGAGGCCAGAAGCTTGCTAAGAATTTTAACAGAGGAGTTAATAAGGCTAATGGGACGATAATCCCCCAGATTGACTGGATCAAGACCTTAGGAATAAGAGCAACATGCACTCCAATTAATTCGCTCTAAATTCGCCGTCCCCACGTAGAAGTCACTACAAAGATGCATGATCTCATCTTTAACAATCTCCCAGTTAGACTTGAAGAAAAACATTGGAAAACCATCCGGCTCTGGGGCTTTGTCACTTCCTAAGTCAAAGACAGCTTTTTTCACTTCCTCCAACGTAAAGTGGGCGTTCAAGAGAAGACAAGTCCACGAAAGGTTTATTCCTCAGAAGGATACCGAGATCCACCTTGAAGCGAAAATTCCTTCGCTGACCAAAAACTCCCCTAAAATGTTGTTCAAAGATTTTCCCAATGTCTCTGACATCGGTGACAGAGCTAGATCCAGTATTAATCGAAGGAATAAAGTTTACATTTTTCCTCCCATTTGCCACCGCATGGAAATATCTCGTGTTCTCATCCCCCTCCTTCAGCCACTTCAGACGGGATCGCTGCTTCCAGTAAACTTCCTCTTACCTTCGAATCTCCGCTAAACTCCCCATTAGATCGCGCTCCTGGATAATTTCCTCAGGAGAAAGACACCTGGATTCTTTGATGACATCCAAACTCTCTAAGTCATGTAACATCGCAAGTTTCCGAAGTTTAATGGAGCCAAAACTCTCTTTCGACCATCTTCTGAGCTGCTCCCTAAGCCAAGCCAATTTCTTAGACAAAACAAAAGCACCACAACCGTGGGGGTTGGACTCGGCCCACCATCCGGCTATCAGATCAGAGAACCCATCCACCGTTGTCCAAACTTTCTCGAGCTTTTGAACAACCTAGGTTTAGCGCAATGCATCCCCACCTCAAGCCTGATAGGGACATGATCCGATCCAAGCCTCGAGAGACAGTTTTGAATCAACCTAGGGAAGTGATCCACACAAGCCCTGTTAACAACAAACCTATCTAACTTAACCCAAATAGGATTATCTTGCCCATTAGTCCAGTAAACCTCCTCCCCATCGCCAGTGGGGTTCAACTGAGACATAAGTCCCGCGATCGTGTGTTAGCTTCCCGAATATCCGCACGGTTCGGGTTTCCGCCACCTTTGTCCTTGGGCGAAAAAATTGCATTAAAGTCCCGCAAATAATCCAAGGCACATCCGGGTTCCCCCTGCAGCCTCCCCGATCTCGTCCCCGTAAAGAGCGCTTTAGCCGTCACGCTGCTCGTCCATAGACTGGAGGTGCACCGCCAAGAGAGATTGTCCTTCTTCGAGCGTAACCTCGACGCTAAAACAAAAAAAGTGCCTTTACTAACCAACGCACTCCACGAGAACAACACTGTTCCAACCAACAATGATGCCCCCTGAGGTCCCCACTGAAGGAATGAAAACGAATTTATCCAGTCTTGGTCCTCCAATCTCACGCCACTTTGTGCCCGAAACATCTAGTTTGGATTCTTGTAGACAACACACATCCGCAAAATGAAGATTCAGGAAATCTTTCACAAGAAATCGTTTCGCAGGTCTACCTAGACCCCTAACATTCCAAGTTATAATATTCATAAACAAACTAACTAATTGCCGCGGACCTCCACCGAGGTCTCCGCCTGCTCCGCGTTGGAGAGAACGCATGACAAGGATCGGGTCTTTTCAACATTACGGATAAAAGAAATACAATCATTCACATGCGAACCAGAGTCAACAAACGAAATACCACATGCATTACAAAGAGCTAGCAATTTGAATGTCGACCAATCGTAAATAAGAAGGGGCTCCGAGGGCGCATTCTTCGTAGGCATCGTCGCACGCTGACTTTCTTCTTGGCCGATCTAGGAGGCTCCGCTACATATCCCGCCTCCTCGGTCCATCTGGACGATGGTTTCTTGGGACGATCACTCTTCCTAACCCCTTTTGGTGCATGATTAGTCGATGACGAGCTTCCTTCCTTCATTCCCTCGCAACAATTCCTTGATCGATCTTTTCAAATTCGAGATAGAATCGCCGAGGCAAACTCATCATCCCGCCTTTCCGTCTCGTGAGGCATGGGAGTCACTCCACCCCCACCCCCCGTATTAGCATTCTTGGGGGCAATTATAGGAGCCGTAACCCAAATGTTTGCAAGGAAATGCCACTCAAAGCCCACTCTGGAGGAAAGCAAGATTAGGTTTAGCATTGCCGTCCAGAACATCCACTCCCTCCAATAAGAGTCCTGAATCACCCAAAGAAATTTGGGCCTCCACCCCTTCAATGTTCGGTCCACCAGAATGTTTAGAATCTGTAAGACCCCTTCAATCAAGAAGTCATCCTTAGATCCATCCACCCCTCCACATGTGGACCTTTCACCTTTTCATTGGGGGCCCGCACCCTCGCCCACTATCCCCCAACAAAGAACCCTTGGTAGTACAAAATGGTCCCCATCAACTTCGTAATGTATGGACCGCCCAAATTAGCACCCCAACAAGATTTCAACACCGGATCCGAACCGGATCCAGAACCTTTGAAGCAATCAACTGGGCCCTCCTCAACTCTCAGCCCAATATCCTTCTCCAGCGGGTCCACGAAACCCAGACCCGGGTCAACCAAAGAAACAGCCGCCTTCTCTTTCTCGCCGTGGGAGAGAACCCTGACCTTGAAAAAGGCATGCTCATGATGACATCATCAACCCTCGATCGACATTGAATGCATGCCAGTCTATCACCAACATTCCTGCATCTCACGACCTTGCGAGCCACCCACACCTGACAGCAGCACTCCCAGGTTCTCTCAACGCCGCACCCCCGCCTCAACTCTTCCTTACTTTTCGACGCCCGACTCTCCACTGGACCGACTCACGGGTCCCCTCCTCGCGAACTCACTTCGCCCGCTCGGGCTCCTCGAACGAGCATCCTTGGCGGGACCGGGCTGCCGACCACGTGGGAGCTCCGCTCCACCACGCTCTCTGCCACGCCCGTGAGCCATCCTGGGCCTTCCCAAGATGGGAGCCACGCCTCCACCATCGCCGGGCCTTTTCTCCACCTCCTTCCCGCATAGACCCCTATGATGCATGGACAAAGCTGCACTCCACGGACGCAGCATGCCGATGGATCGGATCTCCACCTCTAGAGAGCCGGGCTCCCCTTCAACTCGTGGGACGTGAGCCGCGCCCACCGCCCCTCATTCAGCCTTTCACGCTCAATCCATCCTCAACCTTCGGACAGAGTCGCTACCAACCGCCCTCCTTCTCCTTCACATTCGGTCCTTCAGAGACCCTCGACCTCAACTCATTTGAGGAAGACACACGGATGGTCGCTCGCACCGGTTGGCACGAATCGCCATCGCTTCGACGACACACAAGCTCAAAGCGACCAAGATCCGGCCGACACTCGCTTGCTCTCCTCTATCATCTCGTTATGAGCACCGCATACTTCATGCATCCCCAAGTCTGAGATCAAGTTCCATGGGAAGTACCGGGCCCCCTACCGCCTCACGCACTCGTAGCCGAGACAAAGCGCTAGTTAGTTCTAAACTCCCGCGACAGCCACCATCTCCCCCACCGCCTTCGTAATCTCCAAAATGACGCTCCAGCACCAACCATGCAAAGGTAAGTTCCAAATACAAACCCAAAGACCAACTCCTGACGCACGGTTCGTCGCTCCAATCTCCGCCGACCAGGGTGCGAACATCGCCGAGCACATACCATCCTTAGTAGCGAACTCTCGCCACGCCGAGCATACATACTTCCTTCACATCCGCCGGCTCGACATGGGGATGAGGAACATGTTCTCATTCAGAGGGGTGAGCGATCCGGCAAGCGGCCGATTGAGGATAGACGGGAGCACCTCATATAGTCCAAAGATCTCGTCACATAACCAGATAAAATGGTCATCACCACCACCTTAGTTAACTCCTCTCTAACAGCAGCAATCTCCGGAGTTAGAGGAAGAGAAAGGGACGCTTGTCCGATCGACGGAAGACGCGACTCCGGCAACCTTGGTAACATAGACGTAAGCCACCCTATTCTCCCCTAACTCCGCCTTTGCGCTTTGGTCTCGTGATATGCACTCTTTTTCTCTTTGGGCTCCTCCGCGGCTCCAGCTACATACCGCCGACGCGCTCCAACTCCCGAAAGCAACGAAGCATACCACTTGGTGGCGTGATTCGTAAGTTTTATGCGTCGTCCTCGAGCAACGCTCCACAAGATGTATCCACTCGGTGATCGGGGTCGCTTGCTCCGGCTTGTCATCTTCTCCTTTGAAAGCATCTTACTCCTCTCACTCTTCAAGCACCCTAACTCCTCCAAGACGAGCCGACAACCTCCGCAAAAAGTCTTACCTTTCGTAGACGAACAGCCCTCCCTAACCACCGCCGCCCCTCTCGCGAGTTTGCCGACGCTGCTCCACCACCCCACAGACCCTCACCGAAGACTCATCTTTAGAGAGCAAGATTTTTCTATGGATAATTATATAGATGGCATGTTTAATAAGTCATAACCAATACTTTATGTAAATAAATAAATACATAGCTCATTTAGTTGTTAATAAAATGTTAAATGCTTAGACTTTAGAGATGTATATACAACAGTCATAAAAAAACATTTCACATCCTTTCCATCTATTATTGAAAAATTATGGTTAATATTTCAGAATTTTCTAGAGGAAAAACTTATGAGCTTGTTTGGAAAATGTGCAGAGTTACCAGAGTATTGGTGGTTAATTTCTAATGTTTTAATATTTGAATACAAAATTTTGAAGATGGAACTAAAGTTCATGTGATTTCAAGTTATTGATTGATCTAATAGATCAGCTAAAATCTACCACCAAGCTGAATGATAAATCCACCAGATGAAGATAGTTTACACATGTTTCAGTATTGAATTTAAAAACCAAAGAACAAAAAAATCAAACATGTCATATTTTTTTACTCTATCTATATATGCAATGCACACATAAAGATACAAGAAATCACTAGGGGTCCTTGGGGCTGTGTTCAGGCCCAGGGTGAAGGGAAATAGCATGTTGGACAGAAAGTGAGAAATAATTGAGGGGCAACATGCAATTTCATTTGCCAACACATGTCATCTTCTTCATTCAAGAATGAAGATTTCCCTCTAAAAAGTTACCCTGTTTCATCTACGAAGTATTAATCAAAAGAACCATGGAGTTCAAAGTGTAAAGATCAAAATTTAACACAGCATAGGGCTCTGAATTCAACACTCGACTTGGCCAAACCAACAGGTGCAGTTCAATCAAACAATGAAAAAAAAAAATTGAAAGAAAAACATAAAATTAAATTTGAATACATGGACATTTGTTGAAATCTGAAAATGAGGCACTACCAAGAGTTCGAAAGAACTGGAAATTTTCGTACCATATGTTCTATCGAGTAAACATCTGTTCTTGTAAGTGCATGATATGTCATCACCAATTCGGAAATTCTAGTAACAAGGTAAACAAAAGAACCAGTCTCGAAGCTCATATAATTCTACAGTTGCTTTGATGGAAAATCATAAGCTAAGTTAAGCCAGTATTCATCGGTCCAAACATAACAGATGAAATGAAAAGGGATATGATCAGGAATAATGGTAAAAAATAAGCATAGCAGTCAGAGAGCAATAGAAGATACTCAACAAGCACACATCTGCCTAATACTCTTCAACAGCAATAAAAAAAGAAAGCTATACATTTTAAAGAACAGAAACCAGAGATCCTTCGGTACACATCAAATCAGTTGAACAACTCAAGCAATGATAATCTAGTTTTGGCCAAGATCTAATGCCAAAACAATCATACAGAATAGGTATTAATATAATGGAAATTAAATTCATTCGAGAAGAAAAGCAAATGCACTCCTTGATTCTTCAAATCAATTGAACGCCTTTAAACACCTACAAGAACATTAAGTAGTTGTATCTTTTAGGATGTCTTTAAATGAGGGAAAACAACAGAAGGGGGAAAAATGAGAGCTATCCTTTTTTCCCTTCAATACAAAGTACAAACACACCCTTCACCTCAAATGCTACGGCAAAATCCTTGATCCAAGACCATCACAAGATAGCAAGTGAATCAAACTTTAATCCTCACAACATGCAAGATTTATGCACTTTTCCAACTCAGTTGAACAAAAGTAAAGACTGGAGCAGCATCCAAACAACCTTCTCTATCCAAGTCCATCACAAGAAAGTAGTTTTAATCCTCACAAACATGTAAAATATTATAATCTTTTCCAACTCCAATGGATGAAAGTAAGGATTGGAACAACAATGAAAAAGTCTCAGAGAAGCATAATTATTGAAATTAAGAACGAAAATGTGCAAAAATAGCAGACTGAAACAAAGAGAGTAGTAACGCAACCAAAAGCACAATGAGAATATCAAGAGACAAAAAAAGGCATAAAGCTTCAACTGAGCAAAGAAAAAAAATTGCTTCGTTAGAAACAAGAAGGAAAATCACAATCTTCAGCTATCAAAGTAGCAAAAAATCATGATAAACTGAGTTCATTGAGAAGTAGTGCTAGTAGAGGAAGAAGAGAGTTTGAGGCATTCACTCTGGCACCTACGTAGGCAAATGTCGTTCCAATTGGGTACCTGATGCTGGTTCACACAAACAGTGCGCGCACACGCATCAGCGCAAGCATCAAGCTCGGAGACACCGCACACAGTGACGCAAGTATCAGGAGTGGGATCCTTAGAGAAAGCACCGACCTTTTTGAGCATCCTTTTGGAAGTACAAACCCTCTCGCAGACAAAGATTTCGTCGGAAATCTTCTCGCGGCCCCGAGCACTCTTGATCCGCTGCTCCTCGGCACGCCGCCTACGCACTCTGATTGCCTGACCGGTGATCACTGCCGGAATGGCAGCTCCGAGGAGAGACCACCAGATGTCCACCATTGGTACTATCTAGGTTTACAATCGAAGCTTTAGGAGAGGGAAGGGAAGGAGTGGAGAAGCTAAGCTAACCTGGATTTCGGCGGCGAGCAGCGATCGGGGACGAGATCGCCAGGATTGGGCCACCGGCGAGTGGAGAGTGGGCGGAGAGAAGAGGGAGAGCGGTGTGAGCCCTAGGGCCGGAATCAGAGCGAGAGAATTATAAAAACAAAAGAAATTTAATGAAATTCTAAAAATTTCCTTAAAAAAACAAATATCATTTTTATTGCAAAAATAGAGATCTATTTTTATCTGTTTTTTTCAAGGTTATTTTATTAAATTTTTTTAGTTTGAAGTGATTTTTTTTCAAAAAACACCTTTTAGTTTATCCCTTTTTTTAAAAAAAAAAATATTTTCAAAGTTTCTAGTACAGTGATGATTTGGAATGAATAACCTCAATAGTTTACAATTTAGTATTATTATAATTATGATAGGAATAATTTTACACATTGATTATTTTGAAGGCATTATATTATGAAATAAAAATATGAACAACGAGATAAATGGATGCATCACATGAATTTCATCTTTTTAAAATTAAATTTAATAACCAAGGAATTTGTTAATTGCATGAAGCCTAGCCACAGACCAGATTCATCAAATCAAACTCCCTGTGATAGAACACCTTTATTTTTTATTTTTTTAAAAAAAATTTTAATTAGCCCAGTTTTCTATATATCTACGAGGTATTCTAGCTTGTTATACTGAGAATGTATGTATATTCAATAACAGCAATCAGTCAGGATGAATTTTACGTATGATGTTAAGCCAAAAGATAACCAAGATTCTATCAATTATGCTAGCCATCACACCCAAAGTAATAAATTCTAAACATAAAACTTAATTCTAACTACAATTATCTCCTAAATTTTGGCAAACCATTGCACATAGCGCGCGAGAACACACAACAACCACAATTAAAAAATACAATAAAAATAACATTAAAGTAAAACAAACATCGATCCTTCAAGAGAAGACAATTAATTTACCATGCTGCTCATAGGGGGGAAGAACAGTGAATACTTGCATTAATGGAACAATCTTAACTAGGTAAATACAGATTATTCTATGTATGATCATGATGTATCAGCAAAGAATCAACAAAAAGCTATATACGCAGCATGAAGCAATGGATCAAATGAGGGTTACGTTTCTATGTAGAAAACACAGAGAGAGGTAAGCACGTATGGTGTTTGTATTTATGCATGAGAAATTAAAGAGGGGTTGGGGGGAAGTGGCATGCAGTGATACCTAAAGCCGGATCAAGAGGGGCAGATCTCAAGGAAGACTGGGAGCCTGCGTTTCTGGCTGGACCCGTAGAGCACGCGGTTGATGACAGCCTCCTCCTCCTCAGTAGGCGGCCAAACGAAGGATGGTGGCTCCCGTGGTGGCACAGTGGGAGTGGTCGAGGCTTTTGCGGCGAGCGCTAGAGCGGCAGCGATCGGTGGGGGTATGTAGCGGCCCTTGCTCCCGGCTGTAGCTTGTGCATGTTTAGAACCCTGGTTACCCATTATGAAAGGAAGTGAGTCAGAAGGAGACTGAATTTAAGATTCTTAGTACTAGATGATGAGGTAATTAACTTTTAGGGTTAAGTTTGGGATCCTTTCCAATATATGCAAATATTTTCCATATATATATATATAGAATTCAAAACCTATATATAGATATAGATCTATATATGTATGTTTCTGTGGATATAGAGATAAAAATGAAGTAGAGAATTCAAAATATTATATTTAAATATATAGATATATATATATTTACATGTATGTAAAATTCAAAGGTATTTTATCATGTATGTAAAATTCAGTTAAAAAAAATAATAATAATAAAAAAAAATCCTCCTCACGTTTCTCCATCCCCACCTTAAATTGGATAAGGGAGAGAATCCCCCATTCTATGGAGATTGAGAAATAATTTAATAATAAATATAAAAAAGTTAATAAAATAAATTCATGATATTATTTTTAAAATAATAACGATAATAAAAATAAAAAGCTTAATATAATATAATAACAATAACAACAATATAAAGCTAATCGAATACAATTAAAATATAAAATTTTAACAAAACAAATACATAAAAAATAAAAAATAAAACCTTAACAAAAACAGATAAAAAAAAAACCTTAATATTTTAACACACTATTAAATATAATTATATTTATTAATAACCTAATTTTTGTTATCTTTTTATTAAATTTATATTTATTCGTACATTTAATTTTTATCTGAATTGAGATCCCATAGGATGAGAAGTACTTTCTTACTTCTCACTGCACTACAAAATCTAAGTATTTTTTTTCTATTCTTTCTATTCCGGAAAAGAAAACTAATAATCCTTTGACGAAAAGACAAATCCTTGCTCCAAAAAAAAAGTTCACCCTTAGATTAAATTTTTGAATCCCTCATTGACTCATTGTCAAAGATATTATAATTAACTAAGTTACATGAATTCTAATGTGTTTGGTCTTCTCTGAAGCCTAAGCTTAATTTTGTTTTTTCATTAAGTAATAATAACATCTGATAATGCATACATAATTCTATCTAGCAAAACAGAAATACGAGTTTCCCCTAGTAGATTAACCATTTATTGAATGATTTAATTTTAAGCTGTATACTTGGGTTAGCGGTAAGTTGGATATTTGGGCTAGTGTAAGTTTCACTGAAACACACTTAAAAGCATTTTTTTCATTGGATTTTTTTTGTTGTAATTATTAATACTATTAGATTTAAAAATCAATATTAAGTATTCACCTTTATAGAATCAAACATTATGGGCCATTTTTACTGGCAAAGAAAATAATCAGGGTACTAGAACCAAAGCATGCATAGGAGTATAGAGTCTAGTTTGAAAAAAAAACGCAAAAGATCATTAAAAAATTTTAAACTTAGGATATAGCAAGAAATAAAAATTCCCAAAATTTACTTAATAAAAAGTAAAATAGTTAAAAAAAAAATCACAAACTTTTAAAAACGTACTTATTCCGTTTCTAAATACATGTCATTTAAGGATGATGCACAAAAATTAAAAATAATATTAAATTATCTAAATTTTAATATAAAAACATTAAATTACTATACTATTCCTCTTTTGAAACCATGTATTTTTCTTGGGATTATAAATATTACTCTCTTCATTCATATAACTTAAGAAATTGAAGAATAAACATTACTTAAAGAATAAATATTGCCTTGATATTGTAAAACGACAACTAATTTGAAATAATTTTTTTTTCTTAAAACGACATGTATTTTGGAACGAGGAAGTATAAATTACTCCCTCCGTTAATAATCAAATCTCATATACCAAGAAAGTTAGTTATTTCACATAATTTAATAAAAAATTACCCCTAATTTATATCTTCACATTTCTCTCTCATATTAAATTTCAATAGGAGAATTGAATAGAGTGTTAGGGTAATTTTGGAAAAAAAATAATAAATGCTTCTTGATGTTTAAAAATAACATATAAAAAGAAACATGGGTTTATGACAGATAAAAATGAAGTATATCCAAAATTCCAAACATTTATTTGTAATAAATTATTTTTTTTAATCAGTATTATTCTACATGTACGTTAAATCTTTATAAAAAAAAAACATGCACATTAAAACAAATCACGTTCTTTGATTATAATTTTTATTTTGATAAAATACAACAAACACATGTCAAAAATATGAACAAACATCTAACAATAAATAACTTACGCAATGAACCTAATACTAATAGGTATTAGGTCAAGTGATTATATTTTCCTCAACAAATTTTAATTTTTTAATATATAAATATGCTTAATTCTAATATTTTTTAAGTGAAATAAATGAAAATTCACATATTAAGTGAACGTACAGAATCTGTAAAATCTGATTGCTTCCATGTTGTAACTATATATATATAAATTGAAAAAAATGGAGTCAATTAACATTAATAGAAGGAACATAGTACCTCGGTTTTCGGCTTCACAGAGCGAGCGCCGCGTAGCTCCTCCTTCCCGTGCGCGAACTGCCGAGAAAACTTTGTCATATGGAAATAAACTAGAAATAGCGCCTTTCACATATAAATGAGAGAGAGAGAGAGAGAGAGAGAGAGAGAGAGAGAGAGAGACCTGGCACTTGGACCTGTAGCGGCAAACGCCAGTTTCAACCCACAAACGGCACATCTCTGTCTTATAAAGGCTCCCAACACCGCCACTGCTGGACGACGAACTGGACGATCCAAGCTCGCCCCCACCCCTTGCCCGCCCCGAGCCGCTGTTCTCCCCAACCAAGACCCCATCCATCACGAGCACATCCTCCTCGACCTCCATCTTCACCGGCGTCTTATAGACTGCTGACGAGGCCCCTGCCACTAAATTCCCGATCGACGACAGTGGTGAGGTGCCGCCGCGAGGGGAACGGAGCTGGAGGAGATGATGGGGGAGAAGCTTCAGCCGCGACATCGGCGAGTCGGATGAGTCGGGGAGGCGTGAGCGGGTGTAGCGGAGGAGAGCAGGGTCAAGGTCAAGATGCGTGGCTGGGGATTTGGGGCTGGAGGCGCAGGCGTTGAAGGCCGGACCTAGGAAGGCGTTCGGCGAGGGTGATGGGAATCTCCGCCGTCGGTTTGGTGATTGGCTCGTCCATGATCCTGATCCGCCACTGCTGACCGTATGATCAGAGCTTGTGGTCGTCCCGCTGCTCATCCCGTAATAGATGTCCATGCGTTCTTTGGACCTGCGGGACACCACAATCAATATACTAAATGACCAAAACACCCTTCGATATTTGAACTAACACTCGGCGCCAAATCGGCATTTTTCAAATTAAGGGAAACATTGCGATTTGGGGATTTTTTTTTTTTAACTTTTTATTCATTTCATTGGTTTTCGAGAGAATTTTGTTCCGAAAATGCAATAGCAGATGAAAATTTTAATAGCTAATTAATAATCTTTCATAGTTTCATGGTGATTTATTGTCATTAATTTGTATAATTGAGTTGAATTCAATCATGAATTAATAAGGAAAATTATAAAATAATAATAATAATAAGGAAAATCCCGGAAAAAAAGAAGTGAGAACAATTTCTTCTAAAATTTCAAATTTACTATCAGATCTTCAGATCCCTCTAAGCACTACCCATGAATCAAAACAAAGAAGAAGGTAATTGAGCTCAAGCACTGTGGCTTTCATCGACTTGCTCATGAAATCAAACAGCCAAGCAAACTTTCTAGAGAATTTCTCCAAGAAAGACGAGGTACAGATAGATAGGTGATCAAGAATTGAATCGAACCTGGATGACAATCGGATCAGAAGTCGATCAAGATGACGAACGCTTCGAGAAGAGCGACGACCGATCGGCGCTGATCTCGCTCTCGAATTTCTCTCCCTTTCTTCAGATCGCCATTTGAGCAGCCAAAACCCCGCGAGATGCGGCGCGGAGTATAAATAGAGTGGCCTGAAGAGGAAAAAGGTACCACGTGGACTCTTCTGAGACGTACGATTGTGTGATCTGGGGAAATCCAGATAACTTTGTTTAATTTAAATAATCGAATTTCTCGAACAATTATTTTATATTCATTCTAAGAATGGACGTTCCAGATCATCCTAAATAAATAAATCCAACAACGAATGGACGGGCCAGATCATCCTAAGATCAAGCTACCAGCAATCGAAGCGTCTGGAACAATGAAGAAGCATCTGATAAACCCCCCCATGCGGTTCTATGATCACTTTTATTCTCCCTCTTTCTCACTCTGGTTCTTCGAGGTTGAAACCCTAGAAGTGGAAAGGACGATCACAATGAGGTACTTCTCCTTGTTTGTCATCAGCTTGTCGCTATGCATCCTTGATTCTCTGTTCTGGGAGTTTGTGGTGTTTGCCTATCCTTTTTTTTTGTTTTTGGCGCAGCATTAGTATTTGAATTAGGGGTGTTTGTTTGATTGATTAAATATGCAAGAAATGTGTTTTTAAGGGGTTTTTTTTTCAATTTCATTTGTGATTTTGATATTTAGCTCGGATTGTGATTGTTTTAGTCAATGTTGAATTGGAAGTTTGTTTAGGTGTAATGGTTTTGGAAATCGAGAACAATATAAGCCATTTGGATCTAGTTTATAGTTTGATTATCAATGTGTGTGTGTGTGTTAAAAATTGATTTATAGGTTTTAAATGGCAAACCTTATTTCTTGGGCTGCATTGCGTCAATTTTAATTGAGAAACACATTGCCAAATTGTTTTTTTAATGGATGGATTTTGTGAAACAAATACATGCGGTAACCTTTGGCATCATATTCAATCTATACAATGTCAAGTCAACATCCATTGTCTGTTTATGTTGCAAACTTCGAATTTAGAGGTTTGCATGTGTTATGCGCCTTCTGACTTTTTATTCTTTATGTATAATTTTCTGATTTATTTGATTTTATTAATGGTAGTTTTTGTTCCAGCATTAATCCTTATAATGTGGAGAGTAGATATGTGTTTGAAGAATTTGCGTAGGTGTCTGTTGTGGTGACTTGTAGTTTTTACCTGCTTATGATGCTATTACAGATCAAAATTATTTAGACGGTAGAGTAATCATGATTTCTCAAAGAAGGTTTTTGTAGGCATTTGTTGATGCATCTGTTTATGGCAGAGGCTGATGGTGCAAGCTTATTGTTTTTGCTATTGATTTGTTGCTGATATGTTCTGGTTTTATTGCAGTTAGCAATTAGTTTGGATTGTATATTTAAAGTTTGCTGACAGACCTATTTCCATGTTCTATAGCCGACATCCGTTAACTAAATGGGCCCAGAAGTCTGACAAGGTTTACATCACCATTGAACTGCCTGAGGCTAAGGATGTTAAGTTGTCTTTGCAACCAGATGGCCACTTTCATTTCTCAGCGACAACGGGAGCTGATAATGTTGCATTTGAGATTGAGTTTGAGTTGTTTGATAAAGTTAATGCGGATGTAAGTGTCTGGTAAATTGAAAATTTTCAATTAATCCTGAGATTCTGACTATAAGCATATGCATAGTAGTGAGTTGATGATTTTATTCAGGAAAGCAAAGCTGCTATTGGATCAAGGACAGTATGCTATCTTGTGAAGAAGGCAGAGAAGAAGTGGTGGAGCAGGCTGTTAAAGCAGGAAGGGAAGCCTCCTGTGTTTTTGAAAGTTGACTGGGACAAATGGGTTGATGAAGATGATGAGAAGGAAAATAGCTGTGATTAGTGCCTCCAATTGTGCTTATCATATTTATTTTAACTGGTATTTACTTGTCTTACATGGCTTTAGTCTTATCTCATGAAATTGTTTTTCTGTGTTCCATCTATAGATGATATGGACTTTGGTGACATGGACTTCTCTGTAAGTACTGAACAAAAATGGACAAACCTTATTGATTTGTTTCTTTTATTCTTATTCCCATTTATCTACTGCAGAAATTGAACATGAGTGGTGTGGAGGATGATCTTGATCTTGATGTTGATGATGAAAAGGATGGAGGTCAGAGTTACTAATGCATTTCCATAAACCATTTTTGTATTTGTGTCTGTCTATATGCTGTTGCTAGAAACTGGTTTTTTTATTTGTCAATCTATCTTTGGGTGATTTATTTTGGGTACTAATTAAGTGGGAAAACCCCATTCTAAAAGAAAGAGAAAATACTTTAGTGGCCTAGAGCTTTGTTATTCTTTTCTGGATTTGGTTAACATATACCTCAATCCCTTGTGTGATGGTTGCCATCTAAACTAGAAACTCTTTTTCACATGGGAGTGGTCTTTAACTAATGAGACACAGAACTAGGGCAGTCATGGAACTTTTGTTTGAATTTTCCAACTATATTTTGAACTCATATTTATTCTGGTAGATCTAAGTTCGGTTGTATTGTTGTTTGTTTTCCATCAAATTTAATTTAATTCTTCATGCAGATGATGAAATGGAAGAATTGAAAGCTGGAGAGGCCCCGGTTGCTGCTGCTGAATCTGGAGTGTTAGCATGAGTTCTTCAGGCTGATATATTATTTGCCATGTAAACAAACATTCACGCCAAAATAGCGCATAATACTGGAGGTATATACATTGTCATAATGTTATGTGTTATCTTCTTTGTTATTTTGATTAGAGTCCGACCGCCATTTTTGTATGATTTAAGGTCCACTTTGTAGGGTATACATACTTCAACCTTGAAAACTAGCTTGCATTCTAGTATGATAAAAAAAAAAAAAAACTCCATTTCTTTTATTGTCTTAATCATGTACCCTCTCTGTGGTTTAACCAAATGGTACAAATCCGAAGCTAAGTACTTATTAATTCAGAATGAATTAGAGAGTAGAAACTAGGCCACGTCACCATGTTCAACTTCAACAGCATGAATAAGAATTATAGCGTGAGAGAGCAGCTGGTACATCTAGCTCTGACACGTCTCCTCTCTCTCTCATCATTGCTGACATCCTCTGCATGACATTTTAGCTCTTCATTTTTTTTTAATAAAATAAATATCCTGTTTTTTCAATATATCCCTGAATATGTGTAATTGTCCATTTAATATTCGAAAATTTCTGTTACCTTTTTAAATATGTTGGTCAACTTCTTGAGACTTTTTTTAAAATTTTATTTACTATTTTAAAAACCTAGCTATTTATCAGTTTTTCACACAAATTTCCTAAAATCTATTATATTTGACTTTTTGGTCTTTAATTTATTTTTATAATTTTATACTTTGTGATTGAAGTTAAAAACTGACAGACCAGTGGGGTCAATATACATATTCTATAGAGACAAAAAGATAAGGAAATTGTTATATAATGTTGGCCGGATATTTATGTCCCTCATTTTATTTGCTTGTTTTCACACTTTATAACAAAAGGAAATTTTGACAGTGATCTATGACCCCCAAGTGTGATCATACATGCATACATACATACAGAACCAAAGATGGGTGGAATTTACATTATGAAAATTCATAAAAATATATATAAATATATATATATATATATATAGTTTGTGAATTTCAATGAAATTGACAAGAAAACATGAACCACTCACCCAGATTCATGAATAATTCAGCAATCCAAAAATACGAGCAGTTCTTGTGAAACATTTGCATCAGCTCTTGAGAACACCTTTCAAGTTAAGCTTCGCCCGTCGCTCTTCAAAGGATGCTGGAATGAATAAATCAGTGTTAGATACATTCACATATATCGATTAAACGTACGGACGAAAGAGAATCTAGAAATCATACAGAACTTACGTTCGGTTGGCCGAAGCAAGAGAGGGACATGACCCTTTGGTTTCTTTCCGGGGTTCATTGAACTTGTTTCTGCATCAGCACTGAATTATAGAACTAATTCGCGAAGAATGTTGAACGAAAGTAAATATTTAAATGCTAAAAAGGGAATTCACCTGGCAAAGAAGTGCAACTCAGAGCCTCTTGGAAAATGGCAGCTTGCAACATATGAGTCTGGAATTCGTTCTTCAAGTGCTCATGCAAAGCTCGACCGGCATCTAGCAAATGGTTGAACGAAATGACATAATGTGAATCACGAATCATTTAGTGATTATAAGGGTGGTACAGGCAGGAAATAAAATTACCTGATGAGCAAATGAAATTTATATCTTCAAATTCGCAAGATCGAAGAATCAAAGGAAGGTCGGGCGCCATATTGTACTGAGGTTTTCTTGGAGTCTTGCCAATGTCCAATAGCACATCAATTATCTGCAGCGCAATTAGTTCTGTATGAATTTGGTTAACAGAAGGCATAACAACGAGAACCATGCATCAAGTTCTGTTATTTTTTTACAATAATTCTAATATAAATCAATCGATGAGTGATGGATCTCCATGCAACAATGTACCCTTGACCTGTCATAGTCATCATCTAGAGAAATTTATTTCACAGTCAAGATAATGCCCCCCCCAGAAAAACTACTATAATATTTCAGACCCCAAATTATAGGAAAGAGCCAGTTTCTATCCATAATCACCAGGCTGGACAACAAAAAGACAGATCAAAAAACCTAAAAGCGGAAGAGTTTGATTTACTTTATCATGCCTGCAAAAAAGTAGGTGCTGATAATACAAAGCAACCACTGATAAGATGCCAAACACAAACCTCAGGTGATTCAAAACCGTGACCGATCATAAATAACACAGCCACCATGCAGCGGACTTGGTGCCACAAAAACGCACTGCCCCTAATTGTCATTGTACAAAGTTCGTTTTCGTCAAATCTGCATCCCGACAAAGTGCCACCCAGTTCAGATGAAAGAACTTGAGCATGCAAGCCATTGTTCATCTCACAGTAATATGAGCAAATTAATACAAAATGAAAGGGAAAACTAAAGAAAAATATCAACTGACTACACATGCCGCCCAAGTTTCTCATATTGTGAAAATCAGATAAAGCTCAAAGCAAAAAAATCTGACTTATATGAGCTAAAGAAATGAAGGCCTTCAGGGCAAATAAATCAATCTATACAAAAAATAGCGGAAAGGGGCTCATAAGTTTAGTCCTTTATCTTTATAACTGAATGCTAATTATCCTGGAAGTTTGCGTGCGAGCAGTATGGACAGTTACCCTCGTGCCATTTACAGAACTCAGAATACCTTACATTATAAGAAGTATTACTAGCTATTAAAATGAATTGTTAATTATCGACCTTTTACCACAAGAAGAAATCTCAAAGGTTGTGATCTTCCGAGTATAGTTGTTCACATTTGCTGCGTCCATCTTGCAGAAATTTCTGAAGTCATGTTCCCCAACAAATTTCTTAGCAGCCTTTTGCATTGCCTGATGCACATAAAATGAGAAAGGAAGATGAAGTCCTGAATGTGGAAAAGAGGGAAAACAATGTACTATAACTCAAAAGGAAATTTTTGTGAGGTTTACCGCTATATCTAAAGATTCACGCCAAAAAAGGTACCTATATTCCCTGCTCAAACATTTGAACCTGCAGTACAGCTTTGTAGGGATAAATAAATCTCAATTTGCAATCCAGAAATCAAACAACAAAAAAGAAAATAAAACAGAGCTTCATAAATTTTACAATATACAAATATGAGGGAAAGAAAAATTAAGAACAAAAAAGGAATTTATTGTGTAAAAATACATTGAATGCGCAAAAATCCTTTGTCCTGTTTTTTGGGCATTATGTTTATAAAGACTAAAAAAAGGTGTGCGTGTGACCAAGTAGAGAAAAATGTATGCTAAGATCCACTGTATTATATTCAACATGGATGCAAAGAACAAAAGAGATGAGAAGGATAAGAGAGACCTTGCATGAAACTTAGACGGAGCAGGGCACCAGCCTATCACTCGAATGTCCTTTGGAAGAACTCTATTTAATACCCGCACATAATCAATTTCGCCCTCTGTACACAGAAGAGCAAATTTATCGGAAAATGCATAGTGATGTTGCTCTTGTGTGTGCGTGCGTGCGAAAGAGCTTTGATTATTTTTCTAGGGAAAAATTAAAAAAAAAAAACTTTAAATTTAATAACAATTCAAACTCCTGGTAGGAATAATTCTTTCCATAGTGTAATATTGTTGAAAAGTGATTTGAGGAAAATAAATTCTAACAATGGTAATTGTATGCCTAGAATTCAAATGGCAAAAGGCAGCAGGATAAACAACAAGTACACACCACAATTTTCTCCAAATATAGTCTTCTCGTTGTTGTTCCCTCCATTATTTTTGACCTTTGATCGCAAATATATGGCAATCACCTGCAGCAGATAGTTATTTTCATAACTCTGGAAGACAAGAAGTATGTCCACATCATCAAAAGTTCCCTGCTCTTTGTTAACAGTATATTAGGAAACAAGATTTCTTAAAGTAAATAATATATTGATAAATGCGGCTGACTAATTACTTGTATTCCAATAATTCTTAGTTACCATAATTTTAAATTAGTATCTTCTTTGAAACATTAAATTGTCAAGGAAAAGGTATTTGCATAGATCTGGAAGGATCCTCATGAAATTGAGAAGCATAGTAATGGAAGCTAAGAAGACTGACTAAGTGATCCAGGTTACCTGGCCAGTAGAGGAAACTCCCTTGTCTGTCCTACCACACCTTGAATATTGTGAATTCTCCTTATTGTCAACCAGAAGTTTTGTCTTTTCAAGTGCTCTGAAAATTTCAGACTGAAGAAAAAAGGTATTTGTATCGATTGATGCAGAATTTCTGAAGTCCTAACACATGAGTATTTGAAGAATATTGCAATAAATCAGAAAAACCCCTTAAAAACAGTTAGGCATACAAAGGGGGGCAGTAGCGCTGAATTTGTTTTTGTTGCTGTTAATTGTACAAGAAAGGTAGTGCAACATATTCTAGCAATAAACTGGGAGGCATTCAAAATACATACATTGTGTCAGAATAGAAATATATGGCATGAATGAATGAAGCTAACCCACAAAAGCTAGAATAAGGATAATATTCATCTTGTTTGGCATGCCATGCACATGCTAAAGAGAGATTTTGGGTTCAAAATGAAAACTAAAAAAAAAAAAATGCTAAAAAATTCCTGACAAAAGTGGCTTAGGCCACTTATCAAGTTCTAATGACTATCCACAAAAGAAAGATGTGATAAAGGCAGTTGAGCCATTACCCACGTTAAATCGTTTTATCATAAATAGATATCATCCATACAGACAGTAGAGACCACACTTTTTATACAAGCCTTTGAAAAGTATTATCTCATTTTGCAGTTTAAATTATTAGCAAAAATGACAAATAGGATGAAGAAAAAAGACCTCAACAGTTGGCTCCATTTGGGCCTCTGAGGCAAATCCGTAAAACCTGATAACACGCATGATAAACAAAACAAAATGCATTCAGCGTATGCCCTGACACACTTAAAAATATAAAGTAACCTACAACATCCAATTCTATCAAGGAATCCTTCCCGAAAGTACCCCAAAATCTTACAGATAAGTGCAAAAGCATTCTATTTTTAATTCATGAACATGATTAGAAAAATACGTTGGAGATGCATGATTTTCAAGGCAAAATATCTCCTTGCATAAAGTATACCATTACCATAAATAAGCTAAATAATGATCAGCTGCAACTGCATAAATTCTCAGACTTGATTAGAATCATAAATCAGAGATTATAGTCCAAATATATTTGCATAATCTATTGCCACTATTTCCTTAATAATAGCAAAAATATTTATTGCAGCCAAACTTCTCAGGTAGTAAAGAGAACTCAGAAGATAATTACCTTTGCCCAAAATACATGATTTTCAAGGCAACACATCTCCTTGCATACTGATATATATTTTTCAAGTAAAAACCTGCAAAAAAAGTTTATTTAAATGATTTGAAATAAGAAATGCGAAAAATTTGAGACAGACCCTACTATAGCCTAAATAAAAAGTAAGAAACATCCAATGCCAGCCAGTTTCTTTCAAAAGATTATATATGGTTAGAGCAGTAACTGGACAAACCATGTTTATTAAAATACACCAAGTGCGGGGCAATTTTAATAATGCTGAATGCAACAATAAGACTGGGTTGCCTTAAGCATACCGAAAAACCATTATGTAGCAAAGTGGAAGAAAAAATGGTAGTGAACATCAACACTCCATGATTCAATTTAAAGCTTAATTTGGTTGAAATACTTCCCAATGATAATGACAAGCCATCTGGAATACATGGACAGGCAATTTTCAACCAACAATACCACTTTATGTTTTACTACTGAAAATCAGAGAAGGTACAGACCTGGCTCTTCTATCTTATCAAGCATAGATACTTTGGCTGAGGTCCCCATACACAAATCATCAAATGCATAAGCTTCATTCTCCTAAAGTAGGTTTGCAATTATTTTAAAGTCATAATTTTGTTGGAGGGAAAGAAATGAATTTGAACAAGACTGAAGAAGTCTAGCACTGACCTTCACAGGGTTAGTTGAACACAAGAGTGAATGATCAAAGGAAGAATCAATAGCAGGTTCCGTTGTCTGATTTACAGGAAACTCTTTGCAATGGTGTTTATTAGGAGTTGTCAACTCACAGTTCACAGAAATTGAAGATGTCAAGCACTCTACCTACCACAGTAGTAATTGGATTAGCCATCATGGTACCAATCAACAAAGTACAACAGAAACATGAGATAAGCCTTTCATTTGATTTTCTATACTAGAGAACACCATAAAGTTCCACACTCTTTGTATTCATGAAAATAGCACATAGAAAAACTCTGCATTTTCCACATATATTAAGGAAATGAAAATATGTAAGAAATGAAGATAATTTTATGAAAAGATAAATTCTCTTTTGAAATTTTCATCACAAAGACCTCAAAGAGATCGTATCTTTTCAAATTATTTTTGCTGTAAAAGTCACTAAAAAAAAAGGATAGCACTTCCTTTATGTCAAAGATCCCATCTTTGCATCTAATCTTTCATTGAAGATACAAACTTAAAACTAAACATTCCTAAATCTAATCAGTAGAGCAACAATTAAATCAAACAATTACTACAAATCAAATTGTTTTGGCTAAAGTTCCCTTCTTTCCATCTTATATTCATTCATGTAATCAAACTAAATACCAAAAATACCTAATTGGCGTCTAACAAGAACTTCGACAGCATCTAATCACAACAATATCTAATTAACTCAGCATAGTAGAATTAAAGTTAACAAGTTCCACAGCCTTCTCACATCAACAACTAAAAACATGATTAAAAGACGTATTTCTACATGGGTTGGCAAAAAAATTCAAGAAAAAAAAAAAAAGCCACAAAATCGAACCTTCGAACAAGAACAACTTGATAATCGACACTTCAATCCCTCGTTCTCCCTCTCCAACTCCTGATATATTTTTTTTTCCCACCAAGAAACTCAATCAGGGTACTAAAACCTCAATACTTTCAAAAGGTTTAGAGTTTTACCTCCACGCGGCAGCTGAGAGAGAGAACCTGCGAACGGAGCTCGAAGACGAGATCCTCACCGTAAAGTGTTCCCATCGGACGGCCCCTTCCTTCCCGGCGTTCGAAATGCCGAGGTCGGCGGCGCTAACTATCACTGATCTTGAACTCACAATCCAGACCCTTTAATATTAATTTATAATATGAAGTTAAAAAAAGGTTAAAAAAATAATTTTTACATATCCTCACCAAAATTAGAAAATAAAATTTTATTTAAATAATTTTTTAATTATAATATTCTGATTTCCAAACAACATCCAACTCACTTGCCTGAAATCCACTTCCAGGAAAGTCAAGGCCCTTCCCATGAATCTTATCTATCAAACTGGAATCTCAACTCCGCTGGCATCCTTCCCCCTTCTCAGACGAGGTAAAGATGATTTTCCTCTTCTTTCTTTCGTGTATTCAAATCATTATTTGAGAAAGATGACTTCTTTTCTTTGAATCTGTAGATTTTTCACAAATTTCTTTTGTTTGTCGGTATAAAAAAATCTCCTTTTTCTTTTTTTTCCCAATGTGAAGTTTCTCCATTATTGTGCTCTCTTATGCGGCTTGGTTTTCAATGCATCAATTTATAGTTCTCATTCTGAAAGGGAAAAGGTTGGATTTTGGTGTCTTTTCCTCCCTTTTGTGTTAATCTGAATGATCTAACTATCAGATATATATATATTATGAAATCTTTGTAGAATTTCAATTCTGTGATCCATGTTCCCACTAGTGCAGCAGCCAGATGTCCAGTGAGTTACCGGACTATCATGTCTTCGTCTTTGATCTCTGACAGTGAGAAGCAAAACAAGCTTGTATGGATATGGACTGAGTGCAAGGAGGTCATGATAGCATCAGTTGAGAGGGGCTGGAATACTTTCATCTTCCCATCAGAATCCCGGTTTAGAGATCTTGCTTCTGAGTGGTCATGTATATCATCTTGCTCTCTTTCCCATTATGGTTTTTATTAGCTTTATGTGTTTTTTGTTATTAATTTTCCTGCTTTGTGTTTTTTGTTTTGTTTTGTGAGATTTCTCATGATTTCTCATATAATTTCAGTCACTCTATACAAATTATGGTTACCAAGTGCAAAATTTACATGAACATCCAATATGGTTGAATCTCATTGTTATCTATTGTGCAGCAATTGCCTTGATACATCCGCTTTTTATCGAAGGTTCTGAGATTTCAAACATGCAAAACCAAGTTGTTGCCAGGCTTTTTGATGTTTGTTCGCCTGAAGATTTACTATTTATTCAACCACATGAACAAACAAATGATTTGGTCATAAATTTCAAGGGCGAATGGCAGGTTTGTCTGTTACTTTTTAACCAATTTAATAATGACAAAAATTGTTTTGTTCTAGATTTAATTCCTTGAGAAAAGGCATGAAGAACACATAGATATTGATCGAGAAATAATTTGCATGTTTTAGTCAATTGGTAAAAGTTTGATGCTATAAAACTACAATGGTTATCAAACGAGTATTCATCCAGCCTGCTTTTCCACATGCTTCTTTTATTATTATCTTAGGTTTTTTTTTTAATAATAGTGTAAGATTGCTCTGAGAGAAGATATATACTTCTTTGTCTTTTGAGTATGGCAAATGCCTTTTGTCCTTGATCAAAATTTCCATATTTTTCAGGTTATACCAGCTGAGAATCTTGTTGCTGCATTTCAAGGTTGTAAGAGAACTGTTCTGGCAGTTACAACAAATTCATCCGAAGCTCAAGTGTTCCTTGAGGTACTCTAAAATCTAAACCAACATAAGAACTTCAAAGCATTTTACCCTTTAATGATGGTTGTTATGCATCATTTTATTGTCACCCTGACATTTCAGAGATCTCAAGCATTTTAAACCATGTGATTTACAGGCTTTGGAGCAAGGGCTTGGTGGAGTTGTTCTGAAAGTTGATGACATTGGAGAAGTTTTTGCATTAAATGTAAATTTTCAATTTTCTTTCCTATAGTTAGTCTATTATTTTGATTCCTCCAAAGAATCTTCTGCAGCTAAACATTAATACTTGCACAATGGAGTGCTAGAAATTCTTTCTGCAGCTAATATAAAATTGTTTTGGTAATCCTTATTTTGACCAGATTAACTGGCATTAGATGCAGTAACTATTTTATTTTTCTTGAACTCTCAGAGTTATTTTGACCAACAAAATGAGGTGAGAAATCTACTGAGCTTGACAAGGGCAACTGTGACACACGTCCAGGTTGTTGGAATGGGTGATCGTGTTTGTATAGATCTTTGCAGTCTCATGCGACCCGGTGAAGGCCTTCTGGTCTCTATTTCATCTTTTTGTGGTCATTTCCTGATTCTTTCTTCTTCTTGATATGATATCACTTGATCTATAAAGTGGCTTTGAAGCAGATGACATTAAAGTTGGCATTTACCAATGATTTTTTTTTTTTTTTAATATGTTTACAGTTATTACATGGCTTTTATAGGTTGGTTCCTTCGCCAGAGGGCTTTTCCTTGTCCATTCAGAATGCCTGGAGTCAAACTACATTGCCAGCAGGCCTTTCCGGGTAAATGCGGTGAGTGTTTAGTGTTGATAACAGCAATGAATGAGATGTTGTTGAACTTGTTTGCTACTTTCTTTAGTTAGTGGAGACCTCATAAGACTACCTTCCTGTATCTCTTCTTTCTTTCTCTACTGATGAATGTTAGTCTCTCATGCCAAAGCTGAAAATTTTATACGAAATAATTCTTTACTTAGAATTCCTAATGAAAATGACTATTCATTCTAACTATATCTAGAAGGATAAATATATTGTTGACAAATCCGAAACAAAATTGTAAAGGAAACAACTCAAAATAGAAAGATAATTATCTAACTGATGCTGCATCACAGTTTAAAGCTGAGCTTTATATGAAAGTTTGACGGAATTGTCTTTTTAGACCAAATTTTTTTCCAATTCACTTTTACTGTCTCCTTTAAGTTTATGGTCATGAGGCCATTATTATCAGTTTGAACTCGGGGCCTAATTCCTTAATTTTTCAAAGAAGCTAATACTTTAAAACAGAAGCTTGTCCATAGCATGAAAGAAGAATAGTGTATTGACAGTTATCTCCTATAAACTAATTTATTGAAGAAACTATTTTCAATGAATTGGATTGTCCCCAAGAGTTCTCCAATCACTGTCAGTGATATGTCTGAGAAGTGTGTTACCAGAGGGAGTTTGATCAAAAGCTTATTAGATTACAGTGTAGCTATTTATACCTTTTCAAGAGGGCAGAATCCCCATTAGAGGTCAAGAACACGAAAACCAATTGCACATTGTCTGATTGTGGAAAGTTTTGCTGAGGTTTATATGATTATTATTATTATTATTTTTTTAATAATTACATTTTGGCAAACCTGTAGGGGCCAGTGCATGCCTATGTGTCTATACCCGGCGGAAAGACCTGCTACCTCTCAGAGTTGCAGGCAGGTAAGGAGGTCGTAGTGGTTGATCGAAATGGTAAGCAAAGGAATGCAATTGTGGGGCGTGTGAAGATAGAATCAAGGCCACTCATACTTGTGGAGGTGAAAGTATGTACAATCACCCTTGATGGACCTCATTCATATTCATGCATCGAAAACTTCAAATGCAGTTGTGTGCATGAAAAGCTATGCTATAGCTTATAATGTTTAATCACTCTGTGTTGAATCTTTCAACAATTCATTTTGTCAAACCACTTGATGTCTCTGTCCTAAACCTAAGAATTGACCAAATTTCTCAGCAAGTATGTCTCACACATGCATTTGTGCCTGCTGCAGGAAAACATGAGCAATGAGATGTATAGCATCCTCTTGCAGAATGCTGAGACTGTCGGCTTAGTCTGTCCTTGTGAAGGTTTTTATCTTCTTAAGCTCATCTTCTATCTGAATTCACTGCCTTGTTTGTTTCTCAGCTCTGGCATTTGTGTCTGTTCCTCATCATGTTCACAGATAAGTCTACAAAAACCGTAATCCCAGTGACTTCCCTCAAAGTTGGAGATGAAGTCCTGGTTAGAGTACAAGGTGCTGCGCGCCATACTGGAATTGAAATCCAAGAATTCATTATTGAGAGATGATGACAAGGTGATGAGGAGGGATCATATCACTGTAAGTGCTCAAAATTCACTGCTGCTCTAGTGCTTGGATGGTTACTGTGCCAATGTTGTATCTTTTCTCCCTAAGGGGAGCGGTCTGGGTCCTGCTGCTTGAGTTCACCAATAAACACCATTCTGTTAATCTCTGGAATTTGCCTTCTTTTTGGAGCTTGTTAGAGTGATATCATTAGAAGAAAACATCATCATTGACTGATGATTTAGATGTTCTCATCCTCAGTTCTGTCGAAGGTGTATGATCACTGGCATTATTTAATAGTTAGAAAAACAAATAATACTTATCAAAACAGGTCATAAGCTAATAGAGAACCACAATCAATACCATGAGGCACACCACAACATCACTAATTCATTGAAAACCATCATGATAGTTTTGAATCAATGCATAATGTAAGTTACAACATATTGTAAGGCACTACTGCTCCTTTTACACAAAAGTAGGTGCTATAGAAATGCAAAACTACAAGAAAGCAAATCAAAATTCAATGAGAAAATCATTAAAAAAACCTCTTAACGCATGATACTCAATGTGTTGTTACTAGTTGAGTCTCAATGAATATGGCCTGCAGTTGTTTGAATTTTCATGCTATGTTTGTAACGCCTCTAGTGTTGCCAAAACCTCAGACATCTTCGGCCTAGACTTTGCTTGAGTTGAGATGCACTGTGATGCAAGAGTTGCGACCGCATGGGCATCTTTCTTCGGGTATCTACCCTCTAACCTGGAATCCATTATTAGGTTTTGCTTGCGCTTGTCTGCTAACAATGGCCTTGCCCATTCCACCAGGTTCTGCTCTATCCCTCCCCGCGAATTATCAACAGCTCGGCGGCCAGATAACAGCTCCAATAGTACAACACCATAGCTATAGACATCAGCCTTTACAGAAAGCCGACCTATCGGTACAAATACCTGATACTTTAGATGTATGATCTGAAAAGATTTTGATACTTCCAAGTTTAAATGTTTCCTTGAGTTCAGATTAAACAAACCTGTTGCAATGTACTCTGGAGCTGCATATCCTTGAGTGCCCATGATTTGTGTGGAGATATGAGTTTTACCTCCTGTGGGTCCTTCCTTTGCCAAGCCGAAGTCTGAAAGCTTCACATTGTATTCCTAATTGACAGAAGTAGCATTTTTTTAAGAGAATTCCTAGACTCATCTTCATAAAAAAAAAATGGTTGCATTTTGGCCTGCTTAATCACACGTACCGAGTCGAGAAGAATGTTTGAAGACTTTACATCTCTATATATGATTTGAAATTCAGATTCATGTAAAAATGTGAGTCCCCTAGCAGCCCCGACAGCTACCTTGATCCTTAATGCCCAGTTGAGTGGTTGAGTGCTTCCTGAAACCAGCAGTAATCAGAAATTTTGTCATACCGAAACAATGATAGTTCAACCATATTTTACAATGAATTAATGGAGTATTACTGCAGTTAATGCTAACAATTTGCTTGAAGGGATACATACTTCGAAACAGATGATTCTCCAAACTGCCTTTCAGTAAATACTCATAAACAAGAAGTCTATTTTCACCATCCGAACAATAACCGATTAGCTTAACCAAATTCGGATGACGGAGTTGACCAAGATAGTTAACCTCTGCCTGCAGTAATTCGAAGAAAAAACAAACTAAATAATTACAAGTTCACAACCAAAACAAAGAAGAAGATTATTGATGTTGTAAAAGCATACCAGCCATTCCTTATGACCCTGAAAACTCTCGGGTTTTAGCTTCTTTACTGCAACTATCATGCCACTTCCTGGCTTTGCTGCAGTAAAGGTTTGTTCATCAATCCAACCCTTATACACATTACCAAATCCTCCTTCGCCGATGAGACTTTCAGGACGGAAGTTTCTTGTGGCAATTCTCAGTTCATTAAATGGAAAATCCTTTAGACTGGATGATGCTAAAATTTCCTCCTCTGTTCTGGAAGGGGGGTTCTCTGTATTACTTCTTTCAGTATAAGAACTACTTTCAATATACGAAGGCACAGTCAATGTTGACGTATATGAAGGTACCGTCAGTGTTGACGGGTTAGAATATGTTGTCTGGCTAGAATGAGCTGAAGATACGGCTTTTTTGCTTGACGCTTTTGAAGGATCTGCTTGCAAATTTATGAAATTCAATGCTAGGACTAAAATGCAGATAATTGGATTAATATTTGCTTATCCACAGACAGTCTTAAAAGAAACATTAAGTCTTATTTCTGTTCAGCAAAAGCACAATTCAAGGATGGCCTTTTCCTTAGACTTGGACAGGTTTTCATTGTTCAAAATAAGATCTTTCAATTCTATGCAAGAACAAATCAGAAATCCAAATACTGAAGAAATTAAATCAATTTTAATCTTAGAATTGATGCAGGAAAACAAGAATCACCACAACAAAAAAGATAAGATTAGAATTTAAGCAGGAATTCTGCTGCAGAATTGATTCAGAAGCTCAAAGTTAATGAAATCAGATTCCTCATGAATTGCAAAAAGATCATAACATTCCACAAACCTAATCAGAAAGATTTAACACAAAAAAAACACAAACCCAGACCAAAAATATCAATAAAAAAAAAAAAGAAAGATGCAAACTTTAATCAAAACCAGAACTACTCACCAGAGCTGTGATGAGGGGTTTCAGCTCTTCTAACAAGCTGCACGCAGTTGCCCATGGCTACTTTCCAACCCAGAAATCACAATCCCATCACAAGGCAAATGTTCAGCTATAAAAATCTCAGCTTTTTTTCCTCAAAATCACACTCCTTTCGCTTAGACCAACAAATAAATCCAATTTTCTTCTCCAAAAAAAAAAATAATAATAATAATAATAAAGAAAACTTTTTTCATTAACTATGAAGAAGACATGGATGGCCAATGAATTGCCATATTTCTTGCCTTCCTTTTTCTGTAAATTTCTCAGAATTTAAGAGGAAGGAGATGGGAAGGACATAAATTATAGGAAGGAAAGTATTGATCATCGTCAACTCGAAAGAGACATCTTTATATATATATAAATATATATTTTAAAGACATAAAAAGACTTCCAATACTTTTGTTTTCTTTCAAAATTTTGTTTTAATGTTTTTTATAAAGCTTCTATTTAGATAACCCTTGAGTTAAATTTTTTTTAAAAAAAAACTTGATTTAATTTGTACTATATAGAAAATGTAAATTTAAATTTAAAAAAAAAAGAAAAGAAAATTTTACATCATTAAATTTGTACGAATTTATGGAAAGAGGACCCATTACAACCCCAAGTATTGATCAGTAATCACCATTGACTCATAATAAGGGCATATGCTTAATTATCATATTAGAGAAATATTCTTAATTATCACTTCAACAAAGGGGAAGACTTTGACTAGCCTGGAAAATTAAAGTATCATTTTCAAAGACTTTCAAGACCAATTCCAATTCACCATTCCAACTACAAATTGACAACCAGCTCAGATTATAACTCTGTGATCAGATAACCATCACCAGATTACTGCTCCATGACAATCAATCAAGAACACAAGGATTTTATTCAGTCATATCAAAATACCAATCCATACAACAACCTGTGACAAATACACTCAAAGAGTAGCTTCCAAGTTTTACTGAACAAATTCAAGTATTTGCAGAGTTTCCATGTACCAGACTTGGAATTTACATAGAACTTGTGCTACTTCATGAGAACCACCGACCAAGGTGGACTTGTTCTGCAATTGCCTCAAAACACGAAACATGTTCTCACAAGTTCCATGCTTTCATAAATTTAGAATAGTATTTTCAGTTCAGGATCATACTTCAAGCATTGGACGGTCAAATTGCGTAAACGTATTCAGATACAACACTCAGGTAAAAAAAAACACCAATTATGAGAATATGTTTCATCAGAAAGATACACATTCAGCAGTTTACATCCCGGCAATATGGATATATGTGTAAGCAGCTTTTTTACTTTGACAAGCCATAAAACATAAGGTAATGGATTTCCTTTTTCTCAATTATTCTATAAATTCACTGAATTTCATCTATTTTTGTCAATGATTCCAGCAATCACATCCTTACTAGTCTACAAAGGCTGCCTGTTTGCTTTTCTGCTTTGACCTTTGATTATGACATCAATTAAGGTCAATATTAAAATTAATGTTAACTGAAGAGATTCCTTGGAAGAAAGAAGGGAGGTAAAGAAATAAGGTACTTGTTTAGCAAAAGTCAGTGCATTGTTTATTTTTTGTTTTGATCAAACCTTATCATTTGGAAATTGAGAGAAATATATTTTAAGAAAAACTGTTGGATTCAATCAAACCTTATCTCAAGGTGGCCATACAAACATGTGGAGAATTTTCAAGCCAAGGCAAACAACAAAATCATATGAGTGTTAATCCTGATTCAATCATACTACCATGAAGTCATACAATTTAATGCATCAAGAGACAATCAAGGATTTCTCAGATCAAGAGTATGACAGGATCCTAATTCACTAGAGTTCTGTAAATTCAGTAGAGAGTTCTGTAAATTATGAGCAATGTGATAAAAAGTATGCAAAAGTGACACAAGAATAACTTTTGAAACAGGCAGCCCAATTATTGAATCTTCTTTTTTGAACTTGGTAAATCATCAAGATAATCATTTGATAGTGGTACAGGATTTCATCTGGAATTTTTTAATAATGCAATTAGATTTGTTCAGCTAACTAGGCCATTTTCAAATGTCACTGGAATGAATTTAATTAAATTTGACTGCAAGTTGAAAAAGCAAATGGCATTTAAATACAGTCACACTCTTTTATGCTTCCTACTTTCTGTAGCCTGTTATACAAACAAATACATATCAACTTTTGAGGAGTAAATTGACAATTCAGAAGGAATTGTAGTCTGAGAATTGAAAATGATAAATCAACCATCTATTTCCGCATTTACCTTTATATATTACAGCCAACTGAAGAAAATAAGAGCATTGAATACAATACAAATATTATAAGTAATAATAAAATAAAAGAGGTTGAAATTTTAGTCCAAAATTAAGTTTTTGTTTAACTTTTTGGATGACACTTCACCTAACTTTGAAATTAAATATGATAAGAATTATTTATATTACTTAAGATAGTTTAGAATTCAGTTGTCCATTTCACAATGGATCAGGCTAGAACCTCAGCAGACTCCTGTTGGGAAGACATTGCAGTCATTTTCTTTGTTATTTTCTTTCATTCTATCTGACAATGATCATGCTTGCAATTTAAGAGAACAATATAGAAGCATCATCATATACTTTAAGATATAGTAATATATATATATATATATATAGATTTAATATGCCAATGCAAAGAATGATAAATAATATGTAAGTTGTCAAAATGGCTTATGCATTGGTATCACATCATGAACATAACCATGTGGCAAACACACAAAGAACAGGATCTTCAAAACAAATTAAGTATAATTTATGTAAGACCATAAGCAAGATTTCATCAGGAACTCACCAAAAAAATACTGAATAAAAAAAAAAATCTCCAATATAAGAATGTAGCTGTGAGCTGACATTAAAAAAGAATAAAAACTGCCATGAAAAGGTTTACAATTGAAGCAGCACAAGAAAAACACAGAGACCATAAAAGAACTCTTGCCATTCCAAAGAATTGGCAAGATGAATTAGGTGAGATGAAAAGGCACTCAACCTAAACCTCCAATATATTTATTAAAAAAAAAGTTATTTTCCATACATAGATGACAAGAAGCACAAGAAAACAATTTTACAGGATTCCACTTTCGCATCTGTGCTTCTACATCCACTCCAATATGACTTTGCATATGCATCATTATACATAAAATATCCAAATACCATAATGTGATGAAGCTAAATGAATTAAATCATATCCCCAAATATTAAGAGTTTTTTTTTGCTTTTCCTATCAACTATCTTCCACTGCATTCTCCCATGCATTCGATTTCCATTTAGCATCAATCTCCAAGTGAAATTAATTAGTCAAGCCACAATAAATTTCACATTGGCATCACATTTCATGTCCATTTCAATCAAAACACTCCACAAAACATTCATTTTCACAGAAATTAATCCAACAACTTTACAAATTCATTAATTCAATATAGCATAACTCATTCAATTTGTGAAACAAAGAAGTAATAGACAATATATATACCTTCAATTCACAGAATTTTTTAAGGAAAATCAGAACCCTCTTGGGTCAGTGCCAGTGCCAGTGCCACTGCTCCTGCTGTCCTCCACGTTCTTCACATTGCCACTCATTGACACACAATACTCTGCAACCTCTCTGAACTTGGGAACGCTCCTCAAATCCACCTTAGTCCCATCCTTCAGAGTGATCACAACATCCCCCCACTCCCCAATAAATCTCGGCACCACTTTCACATCCGTAATCGATTCGTACCCAAAATCACTCCGGTCTTGGCCAGTGAGCCCTGATATCACCGTCACTCGCAAGTTAGTGAACCGGTAGCGGAGATAGAAGGCTCGGAAGACAGCGGCGAGGGTGAGGGGGAGCCAGAGCAGAGTGAATCCAAGAAGGAGGTTGGCGAGGAGGTCTCCATAGTGCGCACCGCCATCGAAGAACACGCGCTCCTCTCCGGCGCTGGGGACGAAGCCGCGGCGGGCAGAGGGAGAGGAGACGAAGAGCTTGGTGGTGGGGCGGTGCAAAGTTGGGAACTTTGAGAAGGGTTTGGGGAGTTGGTAAGGTTTGGAGGTGGAGAAGAGAAGAATGGTGGCGCCGGCACCGACGGTGACTGCGGCGGCGGCGGCGGCGGTGGAGGCCATTGGAGATGGGATTTGCCGCGCTTATCCGATGATAGTTGGAATTTTGGCTAGGAATGAGTGGATGAGGAGAGGAATGACGTGGCGCATTTCAGGACATCAGAGCCGTTAAATTACTATCAGATTCGTGAGAGAGCTCCGATTCTGTTTAGCTGCCTCGTGATTAGATTTTGTTCCCGGTTTTTTTGGGGGGAATAATGGCATACTAATATAACTAACTCCTCATAAATTTGTTTAATTATATGAAAATTTCAGATCTGATTACAAATAATAATAATAAAATGTTAGAATATATTTGATTTTTTTTTCCATTTTATTGATTTTGTTTTTTTTTATTTGATATGTTGCAATTTCTAAATTCAGCTTGATACGGACTATACTAACTATGAAGTTTGGCAAGAAATAATGTAAATAAATTATTCTATAATTAATTAGTTTTTAAAATTAAATTCACTTTGCAACGATACTACTTAAAACATGAAATATATATATATATATATAATTTATCAAATTTTTGAGGAATTTTAAAAATAAAATTAAAGAGAAAAATAAAACATCCGACCAACAATTCTTTGGTCTATTGACATGGAGTTCCCCATATAAAGTGTTTATCATGCTGAAGATACGGATTCAAATCTTAACTCATACAGGTTATGTAGTGCATATGGCTTATCCACATTTGTTTAAATAAATAAATAAATAAAACACCAACAGAGTTTTTTTAAAATTAATATATTATAGAAATATTTTTAATTATATATTCGGCGTATTGGACGTTTGATGTATGTGCGTCACAAACCAAATTTTCACGAGTCAACATAAAAATAAGTCAAAACTATTAATTACTATTTACCGTGTAGGGTCAAAACCACTAATAAATCTGTGTGAAACGCAAAGCCCCTCATTCAATTAACAGGTTGGATTACACGAGCTTAAAAAAATATTCAAGTCAAGCCTTGTTTTAGATTTCGAATCCATATTTCCACACAACCAATTAGAAATCCTAATATGAACATAAATAAACAGCCTATCCATGAAATGCATGCCATCAAATATATAGTTGGCAACACATGCAAATTAATCACCATATCCTCTATTTAAATTATATATATATATATATATATAATTCATCACTTTCTCATTAGCAAAATAGATGGATTATTAATTTATTATAGTATTATATCAATGCTGACTTTAAACTAGTATTCATGTGCTTAGGTATCTTCGTATGACTTAATTTTCATATATTAATCTTGTCCCATTCATAGGCCATAGCAAGTTGTTTTCTAAATCCCTACTATATATATATATATATATATATGCCTATATTACTACTAAGAGATTAATTTGGTGACATCTATATATACATGATAATTCCCCTTATCATATTCTCATATGATCACCATGTTGGTGGACACTTTATAAGTTTTTTATTAGGGAATCTAGCATGGCCTCCTCTATCTATATATTACTGCTTGTCATCATAAATAAATTACTATATTGTAGAGAAAGAGAGACACAGATTGTTTTATTGTCTCTCATCAAAGTTTTGTAGTTATATGAAGTGCATGCCCGGATGATCAATGAAAGTGTTTCCATGTAATTAGTTTCTCATGTATATTTATGCATGTTATATACAAGCCAGTAATCAAACATCTCATTGTAAATTTAGAAATATCTATCCAATTCCATATATATATCCATCCAAATCTATCTAGGTAGCCAATGATCACACTGTACTATATATGCCGAAGGCCTCCACCATATAAAGCCTGAATTTAATTAGGCGAAATTAATTATTATCATATAAACTTTGTGTACTAATCATATCCAAATTTCATAGCTTAATTATAAGGAATACACATAAGTCTTGCCAACCCATATGATCAAGTGGACTCAAAAGAACAGCTCTACCAAGCTTAATATCATAACAAAAATGAACCATAAAAAATTTAATTTTTTTTTTCAATTAATTAATCAATGGTCGATAAGCGAGAAGCGATGATGGATCGATAATCGGTCTGTTAATAATTGTGTCAGTGATCAGTGACATGCCACTAGATCAAGCAATTAAAGACAACGGCAACACTGTGCTTATATAACAAAAGGATCACAATGTTCACATGCAATGCCAGAAGCAATGGAACAGTATATCACTGCCATGAGATGACAATTTGCCACCATACATTGATAACATATATACTGAATTATTGCAGCAGAGCCCTTCGAATACCGCCTTTTTGATCTTTTCGGCACTCCGCAGAGAATATGAGGATGTAGTAGTCTTCTCTCTCACTTCACTGCCATTTTTGTTTTAAAGGATCACAACAAGATAGAGGTTTACAGGACACTGTGCAAGGAGTGGGAGAGAAAGCCAAGTCCATTAGTTGCTGTCAAAGTCCTCCATTATTTTGTGGAATCCTAAGTTTACAGGAATATTTACTTTCTCAAGTATATATTTCAATACCATATATATATATATATATACATATGTCATAAATACAACTATATATATAAGGGCTCTTAAGGGTTCTTCAATAGAGAAGATAATATATGTGTATATAACAAGATTATGCATGAAAGATCACAGTATTAGTTACCATGAATTAATAATGTACTACGTGAAAAATGATATATATATATATATATATAGGAAGCATATCATGTATGAAATGGCAGGAATAGAGAATGGTCATGGAGACAAGGTCACAAGGGCAATGTGTGTTTATATATATATATATTAGTGTATGTGTATATGTTTTTTTTTTAGGGTTTCTGAGGCCTTGTGTGACCCACCCATTCTCTGAATCCATGGGGAAGGCACAAGGGCATGTTCTCCCATGAGCTGTATTCTGCCACACCCTTTTTCTGTACACATGGACTTTTGCATGCCTTCCAAACATATCTTTAGAAACAATATCGTTTCATCTTTATTATTTCTATATTAATTTTAATTAGGGTTTGCTAATGATCTGTGAAACCCCTTGATAAATTTTTTTTTTTTTTTTCCAATCTTTGGTTGATAAATTATATATATATAGACCATTGAAAATTAATCAGCAGAACTTGTAACAACTGATCAAAAAGGATACAAATCTTTATATAATTAATATGTCCTTTATTTCATTAATCACGCAAAGAACCAGAAACATACTAACAAAAATCTATATATACTTTACCCTAGTATATAAAAGATTTTATCATTAATTTTATCTCTACGACTCAAGACATATCATGTAATTTTCCTTTTCTTTTATCGTCTTCGATCGTCTAATATAACGGTGTACATAATGTATCAATGGAAATTATGATGCTCTGACCATGGCCAGATGGCTGCAGATTGATCATCTATGCTGCAGAAAATGTTGCAGAAATTGTCGTCCGGTGTGCCGTGTTCAATCTTCATTGGAGGAAAGTTAAGCTCATGAGTTCTTGAATTCCCAACTGGTCTACCAATGGCTGAGAACAAAGGCCTGGCATGTTGAATTGCTGATGTTCTTGAGATGTCTAATTTTATATCTGAACTATTCTCACTTCTATTACTGCATGACCCTTCTGTTTCTTTATTCAGATTGATTGGCTCTGATGCTTCTCTTGTTCCTCTTAAAGCCAATATCTTGCAATATATATACATATAAATTAAACAATGAAATCAACCATATTGTACATAATTATTAATTCAATGCATGCATGGTTAATTAAATTAAATTACCTCAGCTTGGAGCTTCTTATTGTGAGCTTGAAGAGCATCATTCTCAGACCTCAAAGACTCAAACTGTCTCTTAAGAACACCAAAGTCTTTCTCAAGTTGTTTGGTTTTCCACCTTGCTCTCCTGTTCTGGAACCAGATGGCAATCTGTCTTGGTTGAAGGCCAAGAGCTCTGGCTAGTTGCATCTTCCTCTCCGGCTCGAGTTTGTTCCCAAGCTCAAAGTTCTTCTCTAAAGTCCTCACTTGCTCCATGTTCAACCTCCTTTTCTTCTCCCCGGCATGTGAACAATCGTCAGAAAATTCATCATCTCCGGTCATCTCTTCACATGGCTCCCTCCCACAGAATGACATGGATCTCTTACTCAACATTGTTGCCATCCCTATATATATATATATATATATATTACAATTTACAACCAATATATATATATAAGTAATGAACTTTTCAAGATCACAATGATCATGATAATATTATAATTTTATATGTATGTATAACAATTAACAAGAAAGATGATTACATTACCTCTGAGATCTTGGGTGTTGGTGGGGAGGAAAGGAGAGAGAGTGGAAGGAAGAGGTTGATGTTGGTGTTCATTTTCAGTGGGGGGCTGCATTTGGAGGATGAAGTTGGGAGGGAAGAAGGAAGAGGACATGCCATTGCATGCCATTTGGTGGTCTAGTGACATGGAGCTAGCTAGCTAGCTAGTTAGCTAGCTCATCAAAGGATCAAGAGAAGTGATGATAGTGATGATGAGGATGATGGTGAGCTTTCATGAAGAGGACATCTAATGGTGATGTGGAGAAAGAGAAAGGAGAAGGGTGAGGGATTTGATGGAATGGAGGAGATGGTGAGAGGATGAGGAGGAGGAGTACTATTTGAAATTTCTCTTGAGTTTCCATAACCTTATAATAAAATTTATGAGGATCTATATATAATACAATAAATAAAAATAAAATAAATAAATAAAGAGATCAAATTCAAAACATAAGAACAACAAGTCTAGATGAGTGCATGTGACTTTGTTAAATGGAAATTTGGATGGTTTTAACTTTTAAGCAAACCTTAGCTAGCTAGTTGATCTTATAGCCTTGTTGAATTAACTATATTGAATGGTTGGTACTTAGGACAAGCATGTATGTATGTGTACTCCATTCTAAGCATTTGTATTGTGTACAATTGTACAAAACAATTTAAAAAAGAAGAAGAAGAAGAAGAAGAAGAAGAAGAAGAAGGAGAAGGATCCATAGTGATGCCTTTAATTTGAGCATTAATTAGGGAATGATTTAATTAATTATCTGATAACACTATTTTTTATTTATTCTTTGATTAATCATAATTATCTCTTATTGTAATTAATCAACTAATTAATATCATTGTCATAATGTTAAATGGATCTCCTAAAAGGAAGGGAGGTGGGATCCTCATCCCATGTTCTCCATGTTGTTTCCTTTCATTTGGAATAGAGAAGTTGGCCATTTCCATTTCCATTTTCTTCTTCAATATTAGTCAATATTTAATTATATATAAAATAAATCAATGCTAAGTGGATTTCTTTTGTTTGTTTATTTATTTATTAAATTTGATTGATTGAAAAGAAGAGAAAAGAAAGGAAAATGAGTTGGCTTGAAATAGGATATATGGGAAATATGAACATAAGAAAATGGGGGTGTTGAAAAGAAGAGAGGAAGGGGAGGAATCTTAGGGAAGTGATGGGTCCTATGACTTGCAGGTCTTGCTACCTAACTCACATACAGCTAATCGTGGATCAGTTTTTCATGTCAAAAATATAACCCTAACCCTAATCCTAACCCTAACCCACTTTTTGTCTCCGTCCTCATGTCAAGATTAATTATTAATATTTAATATTTAATTGAAATATTTATTTTAATTATATATATTTTAAAAAAATAAAAATTAGATAAATTAGGAATAAAACTTTCCCTTACATACATTAGATAGCCCAATGGTATGACACCAAAGTGTAAAAAAAAGATGTCATGAGTTTAAATCCCTCCCTTAATAATACTATTCGCTATACTGTTTATACACTGTTCATCCAGAATTCTTATATTATTCTTGTACTGTACATACACTGTACACCCGAGCTCCAGTACTGTTAGGTAATGATTATATTCATAAAAAAAAAATATATTTATCACCTATTATTTAAACAATAAAATAAAATAAAACTTTCCCTTCAACCAATGATCCTTTGGGTTGAATATAAATGAAACTTGTGCAAGATATGAGATGTTTCATTTAAGATGAAGTTCAAACATAATTAAATGGAGTTTTTCTCATGATTTAGAATTTAAATCTATAATAATGTTTTTTTAATTATTATTGCATGATTTATAAATAACTAAAAACATTACAATTTTGTGGTCATCCGGTGAGTACATAAGAATGTGTGAGTACTTTTAGCTTGCTAGAGCGTGGACCCTGCCTCAAATATGGCCATTCATCAGTGCCTTCTTTGTTTCTTTCTATAGATTTTTATGTACTTTACTTGTCATCCATTCCGTTAATGTTGTAATATTTCATTGATCATTAAACAAAACATTAATTCACTTGCATCATATATGTTAGAATTTGTAACTCGAATTTTTTTTACTTGATGCCAAAAAAACACTTGTGACATAATTTATACCCAAAAAATATTTTGAAGATCAGTGTCATATGGTTTAGATATGTTTAGAGAATTTAAGCAATGTGACCACTCCGTCAAACAACATATTACATTGAATCCATGTCAATTTATTTATTTATTTATTTTTTTAACGAATGTGGGACAAGTTATGTCTAAGGCATATATAGACAAAGAGTTAATATCTCATTCCGCATATATCCTCCCCTATGCAAGTTGAGATTTGAGTGTCTATGCAAGGGATCTGGTGCCTATCGACAAAGAGGTCATTGACCAAATGAATCCAACTTATAATCAACATAAGACCTATTTAAGCATATTTTAGAATTTTTATAATAATGAAATACTTTATTATTGGACTCAATTTTCAATATATAGTTGAATCATTTTCTCCTTCTACTTATGAGTTTTCTTGAGTTTTCCAAAAAAACAAAGTGTATGTTATTATTATTATTATTATTATTATTTATTTCCGTATTCACACACAAACACGCACATTATGAAAATCTTAGTTGATTAAGCACTTGATCTTAAAATTTTAACATGTTTAAACTCAATTCATTCAGAATCTTGTCTAGTTTGGTACCCGTAACTACTTCATACTTCCAAATTCTTGTGTTTAGATTAAGCTTGAATTTAGCTGGATGTTGTTTGTATCTAATTCTACATAGCTGATTAAATGATTAAATTAAACATTTTCAGACAATAAGAAACATCCATTCCTTTTCAATTAAACCATTTTATTTTAAATGAATTAAGAGCTATTTTCCCCAATTTTCATAAAATAACCAGATACTAAGTAGCTTGAAGTCAATTGCCAATTGATTGACACCAATTATTTAATTTAGATAAAATTTGAATTTTTTTCTAATTATTTTGTATTATTTTCGAAAAATATTTTTGAGTTTCAGAAGGGTAAAGCTACTAGAGACAAGAAGCTAATATATTTATATATATATATATATATAATTTGATATGTTATTTTGTTAATTATTTAATTTGATAATTGGGACCAATTTGACTTTTTTTCAATTATTTTTTATTATTTTAAAAAATTGAATTTTGGAAGAGTAAAGTTACAAGTGTCAAGAAGCTTAGATATGTGTGTGTGTGTATATATATATATTGTATATATAATTTGATATGTATTTTGAATATTATAAATGGATGTATTCGGCAACAATGATACTATAGCAGGAGGTATTACTGTAGCATCCTTCCAGATAACACTGCCAGCAATGTTACTATTTCACTCACCATTGTATTTTTGACCGTTGAATTAAATCAATTCTAACTGTCCATTCAAATCCTAAATGCCTATAAATTCTAAGATATAAAGGAAAATAAGAGATAGATAAGAGAAAGGAAGAAGAAGAAGTAAATTATTAAGGTATTTGATAAATATTTTAGCTTTTATTATTATTTTTATATTTATAATATATTCATAAAAATATATATATATATATTGATGAATTATTAGTTGCTTGCACAATATTGATATGTTATTTTTGTCCTTTTATAATATTCATATTTTGGAGGTAATCAGGAGAGATATCTAATATGTTTATTTATTTATTTACTGTTTTAGTAGTTAGAATCAAATCATTTTTCAAACATATATATAAAGCCATCTCATTTAAATGTGCTAGGATAGTTGGTGTACCGTCTTCTCCCAAATATTGAGCCCAAATTGGTCCTAAATTAATCATCTAACAAGCTTAGACCCCAATAAATATTTAGATGGTATTTAAAACAAAGACATGAATCCCTATGCTAGTAAAATATCTAGATAGATTAGAGATTAAAACCTTATAATTAAAAAACAATGAATTAATGAAATCATGATAAATTTAATGATTAATAATGACTCGAGAGTATAATTATTTGTGTACATATCTTGTTTTACTCTTTAGCTTCTAAAGATGAATTACATGTTTTTAATTCTCAAGAATCAAAGTATTTTAATTTTTTTTTTGAATAATAGGTGATAAGCGGCTTTTTTTTATAAATATAAACAATATTGTACTGAAACTCGGGTGTACAATATATATACAGTACAAAAATAATATAAAAATTCCTGGGTAAATAGTATATGATGTACAGTATAATGAACAGTACTATTAGGGTAGGGATTTGAACTCATGACCTCTCTTTTTACACTTTGGTGTTATACCATTAGGCTATCCAATGTATGTGACTATTTTAAATCTTACCCGATTTTCATAAGTGACCATCTTAAAAATAGGACTCATAAGCTCAACCAAAACATTAAGTTTGAACCCAAATGATAATGGGCCAGATACCAATTAAGTATTAAATAGTACTATGTAATGCTTTTTAACTAATTTCTAATTAGTTTTCCGAAGGTATTGAAATTAATTCATTTTTCTCATTTGGGAAAACTCTATATTCAATAACTTATTGGAAATATGTGATCTAGCTAGAGCGTCATTCTATTATTTTGAAAATTAATATTTTAAATAGAAAGAAAATTTTAATTTGAATATTTTTTTCCCTTTCTTATGTATTTGTGTGCATGATTATTTAGAATTTTGGAAATAAAGGGACCATTTTTTAGATTGTCAACTATTATTTGGAGAGGAATACAAAGAACCAAAATGAAAATACAGTTAAATGTGGTGTAACATTATAAGCATTGAAATTATATAAACACATCACTACAAACAAGTATTTTATCAGCAAGAAGCATTGCTAACAATGTATAAAAGAATTTAACCAAACAAGTAATACTGTAATAATTAATTAAATTTATTGTTATAAAGCTTTATAATGTACTTGCAATTCAGAACTTCTCATAAAATATGAAGATATATCTTGATAAATGTGCTGAGGCAAAAACAATGGTGCAAGTTCCTAGTTCAATTGTCCTTCTTTACACATACACACACACACACACACACACACACACACACACACACACACATATATATATATCTCCATCTTTTACCTTGCCTTAATAAACGACTCTCCAATGGTTTGAACTTTGAAGATATTTAATTTCTTCATTTTGATTTTATATTAAAACTTCAAAAGCCTATTAATCCGGCACACTGCTCGTCTCTTTGACATATTCTTTCTATCCCTATTTTATATTTTATTTTATTTTTTATTTATATAACATTATTGAAAGAAGAAACATTGAAAAGAGGAGCGGAGACCCACTAAAGATTCGAGGGATGTGCATGAGCGATTGGAGCAACATGAGGGACGAGGGCTAGCTCACGCATGTCTTTGAAACCACTCATACACAATCACTATTCATAAAGAAAAAACATCTTGTTGTCGATATATATAATATATATATATCAAGAAAGTAGTAGTGACCTTGTTTTTGCTCTGATTAACATTAATTAAAAGCAAACAACACAAACTTTTTTGCAAGCCCAAACCATGCGCATCAATTCCCAAGAGATCAATGCCCACTAAATAAGAGATCAAAACCATAAACTTAATTTAATTAGCTCATAGATGCAAAACTGATGAAACGCTTTAATTCATGTAATTAATATATATAGCTAGAGCACAGTGGACACTCTTATTCTACATATATATAGTAAATAATAACCAGTAGACTACAAACCATCTACTTGCATGCGTCCAACTACAACACACAGAATATTAATGAAACAAGAGAAATAATTAATTAATGATAATCTTGATATAATTATTATATAAATAATTAATCTCATCACATGAGCATGCTTCTGATAATGGCTGCTTGAGCACTGCTCATGTTTGTATCAGAGAGAAGCTCAGAGAGCCTCTCACTGAGATCATCCACCTCCCTATGCAAGCTTCTTATATAGTTGCAAGTTTCTTGCAAAACCCTAGCTGATGATGCCTGCACCAATTAATGAGCCAAAACCCTAGTTAATTATATATAACTTGCTATATATTTTTTCAGTACTAAAACTAAGTTGAAGAAAGATTAACCATATACATATACATACATACATATATATATATATATATATATAGTATTAATTAAAACTAAGTTGAAGAAAAGACTAACCCTATTTCCACCATGAATGTGAGCTCCATATATATATATATATATATATAGTACTAAAACTAAGTTGAAAAGAAAGACGAACCCTATTTCCATTCTGAATATGAGCTCCATGCAGGAGTAGGGATTGCAACTTTGAGACTAATTAGTCAGTGATCTGATCATTGGTCATCCTCGATGAGCTTATCGTCTGCCTTGATCTTGTTCTTCTGCTGCTAGACATCTTCTCTTGTTTGGCGTTTGATTAATTGATTGAGTTTTAAGCTATATATGAGAAGTTATATATATATATATATATGAAGAAGAAGAAGAAGGAGGAGGAGACTAGTTGCCAAGACAAAGTGTGAGTAAATGTAATGTCTTGTAAGAAAAGAACAAGTGAGGAAGATGGAGTTGGAGCAATTAATGAAGAAGAAGAAAAGTTAGACTAGTATTTATGTTGAGAAGAAGAAGACATGCACAAATATAATTAAGCATGTGTCTAGTATCCAAGGATCATAGCAAAAAGGAGGAGTTAAGTGATAGAAATTAGGGATGGAACACTAGAGCTAAATTAAATAGAGACAGAAGATGAACAACAATAATATTATTGGAGATATTAATGCACAAGTTAAATGAGAGACAGCAAACGCATGGGATATATTGAAGATATGGAGTGGTAAGGGCAAGCCATGATTTTTATAAATAGAGGAGATTGATCAGGAGAGCATGATTAATATTTATAACCATGGTTAGGGTTTTGGCTATAAAAAATTTAACTCAGGTTTGAAAGTTAGTGGGGTCCAAGTTGGTCAACAGCGCTTGTCAGCGTTTGACACACCATGTTAGAGTTGAGACATGCTACGTGCTTTTAAATATCATTTAATTCTTTCAGTACTAGGAGTTTTCACCCTTGTAAATCATGTTTTTTTTTTTTGGCATCTTTAGTTGTAAAAAGTACTGTACAATTTTACTAAATGAATCTTACCATGCACGTATGAAAAATAAAACATACTTTGATACATGAGATTAAAATTCCAAACACTATATTTATGCATTTATTTAAGTTTCTATTATTCCAGGAGTTCCTCTTGAAAAAAAGAAAGAAAGAAAGTAATACTAATTCACATAAAAATATTAATATTATGTTTTTTTTTTTCTCTACTTGCTTTCAATATTACAGTATAATGCAAAACATACTTTAATGGGAAGTATTCAAATAGGGACTTTTTTTTTTAAAAAAAAAAAAGATGATTAGATTAAAAGTTTTTCAGAAGCTATACATATGATTATATATAATCGTTGTTTTAAAGGATTTAGAAGTAATCACAACTTTTATTATCTATATACGTAAATTTTGTTTGTGTGTATGTGTGTGTGTATTATATATATATATATATATAATTTCGAACAATGCTTTGAATTTGAAAAGCTATGAAAAAAAATAAAGTAATATTTGAAAATAAAAGTAAAAATATTGATATGATTATTTAGGGATGAGGCCTAGGAAACCCAAGGAAATGTTTAGCACGAAATTAAGAGAATGCACGCATTGACCCATAAAACATTTTAAACTTCCACCTAGCCCCGCGTTTGCCAACGCTTCATTTTTTTTATTTTTTATTTAGAGATGCAAATTAATATTTTTGTGATTATGTAATTTTTTTTAATTATTTTTTACTTACTAATTCTTTTAACTCACCATGTCTCAAGTTCAAGTCTAGACACATTAATCATAACAGGTCTTCAGTTGTGTTTACGGGTTTGTTACATAAACCTTATATCACTAGGACACACAAGCTAAATGACCAACTCTTAGTCCATGCACACGCCCTTAATATATATAACACTCGTCGTTTTATTTTTGTAAAAAAATACTAAATCTAAACCAATCCAAACAAAATAGTTAGTTTTATAGATGATAGACATTTTAGTATGGTTGTTTCTTACGTGAACCAAACCTCTAACCCTTAGACCAATTCCATTGGTACAGTACTTGATATCTATATATATAATTTTTGGAAAATTATTATTATTTTGCTACTTTTTATTTTGGATTTTTTTTTTTAATGTCTGAAGGGAAATATTTAATAAATGACCGTGAGAATAAGAATGGGTTGTGTCACTTGTGCCAACATTTCCATCAATGATGACAAATTAAGTTCCATATCACGTGACGAGATTTGTGCTTATTCCAATGTTTTAATTAGGTTGAAATAGATTTGGGTTCAGGTTTGTAGAGTCAAACTCTATATTTTAATTTTAATTTTTTCTAAAAGCAAATTTATCCACTAAATATTTTGATTAAGAAAAAAATTCTAGAAGTTTAGAAAGAAGAGAACCATCAGATACAAGTGCCTCGTGCTAATTAAAAATAATAATAAAAAAAAATCACTCTTGCTAATTAATATTAATCCATGAGATTCTAAAATCAAACATTTAAATCACACCTAAAATTAGATAAATGGAAAAAAGAACCTTCTCATTATTACATACGACCGCATAACCCTTTTGACTCTTTCAAAGTCCTCTACAGGTACTTTGAAAATTTATTATTATTATTTTTTTAAATTAATTATTTTTATTTTTAAAAAATAGGATTCTATGTAATTTCAATGAACATGTGTGGCCTTCCAGACCAGCCTGCTGGCCGAGCAAACCCGCCGGAATAGACGGGGAGGATATAAAATGAAAAAATAATAATAATAAATTATATTAAAAACAAATTATTGAGTTTTGTAGGAAGCTACTAGAGCCTTTGAAATTTTAAAAGATTTTTTTAAATCCTTTACTAAAAAATATATTAACCCATATTAATTTTTCTTATTATAAAAACTTATGCTTATAGTAGCAATCTTTAACTCTACACACACGAAAGAGCACATTATATACGTCTTTAGATTTAAAATTTAAAAACATTACATTAACAGTTGGATTTTTAATTGACGGTTATAATAATTCATATACATGAAATAAACAGTACAGAACAGTTTAAAATAAAAAAACACTGAGAACCATTGGATTATGACATACTTAGAAAACATCATCTATATATATATATATATTATATAGGTACAAAGAACTAAATAAATCTGAGGCTAAATTAGGGGACAATATGGGAATCAGAAAGGGGATAAACAGCTCTAAATGAAGAATAAATAAAGCAAAATAATAGCATGGAGTGTTTCACGGGGCACATGAGCATGATCGGATGGACAACGTGGACCGTACCGTGACCCACGAGCTTCTAAAACTTAATTAATCATTCAATCTAATTGGATCTTCATACAAAACACAGACAGACCCTTAAGACTTAAATAATTATTTTTTAAAAAAATAAAGCAATAACAATAATACATAATAATAGTTCAGATGAGATCTCAAGGAAAAAAAAAATTAATACAATGATATTCCTTTGTATGATTCTCAAGCTCATGCTCTTAAGTACATAACCAGCAATAAAACAAGCACACCAGCAAAGCACACCACTACTACAAATGGAGAATCCTAGACACTATATATATATATATATATAAAAGAGTTTGGTTTAATATTGTAGCTTGGTCATTAAAAAATGGGTTTTAGAGATACATGAGCTCCCTGATTAAAGTATATCATAAGTTTAAGAACTTTAAGGAAAAAAGAGAATATATAACTAAGTATTTCACATAACTATAGATATTTAATAGACTAAACAGTTCAACACAAGAAGAACAAAATCTATATAAACTCTACTTTTCATGCATCAATGTAGTCAAAGTAAAAGTATGATTATCAAGATAGATTTTACTGTGAATAAGCATGGCAATAACTTTGGCATTGACCTGAGTTTCATATGATAATAATAACGCAAAATTCAACCATTCAACCTTTCTGTAATTTCTCTGGTTAAATTATATTTCCCTTTTAAAGGCTGATAATAGATTATATGAACAATATATTAAAATTAAAATTCATAACCACATACAGTGACAGGAAACACTCCTTTAAAAATAGAAGATCCAGAATATTCAAAACAAGATAATGAACATCAATTACTAGAGATTGACTGTATGCATTGGCACTGGTTAGGATTGTACCATCAAGTTATGATTCACAGAATTGGGTTTTCATTGAGACCGATGTGTTTCTGCTCCCTGGCGATGGAAATCCTCTATAAACTGGTACTGATCCTTTGCCCATTTTTTTATTTTGATGTAAGATACAAAAAGCCTTTCACTTCAAATAACCGCTTTCCTGTTTTCAGTATCTAACAGCACACAAAAGGAAAAGGAACCATATATATATTGAATAATGAGTAAACATTTCAGTAGAAAAACCTCTATGGTGCAAATGCAGTACAAGCAAGCCATTCTGTAGAAATTGTGTAATATACGTCCTAAACAACATAAAGAAAACAGGATAATTATGCATGTGATATTTTAGTCTATATAGTTTAAGAAAGTGAATGTTGGTGATTCCTGGATTGACCTCTGCATTCTAGAAAAACTATAGGAAAGCTCCATCTCGATTATTTCCCCATTCGGACAAAGCACAGGACATATCAGAGCATTAGGTACCCATATATCAAAGATTTTGAATAAATTTAAGTGATGCATGATAGATTACATGAGGTACAACATGGGATAAAAATATTGTTATCAGAGTCTCACCATAAAAGTATGTCGACTGTATGGTAATCCGCTCAATGGGCTGCAAGTGACAAGACAAGATTTAGCTTCCAACAAAGACAAATAAAATTGCACATGTTTGAGGTGTAAATTAAAACCAGGCAAAAGAAATTTTCAATTACTTATATACTTAGTAAGAGCCTTACCATTTGTCAGATATTTGAAGGCTATACTTATTTACTTGGAAACAGAGAAAACATACCATCACAAATATTCCTTCCTGACGAGTGGGAAGCTCCTCAAGCTTTCTCAATGTCTCATCTCCTTTTGTGACCTTCCCAAAAATGGCATACTGAAGCTCGTAATGATGGCAGGTCAGTCAAATGATCAGTATGAATTTCAGGAACAAGTTATAAAAGCTTCACGGTGACATCTAAAATACCTGGCCATCAAGGTGAGGCGCATCTCCTAGAAGGATTGAAAAGGAAGATGCAGCACTGTCTGGATCAGCGTACCTGCATGGAAGCTGAAAAAGTACAATGTCTAAATTTGGAACAAAAGGATTGAACAATAACAGATAGAATAATCATATGCACTTGTGCATAAAATGATAAACAGATAAACAGAAATCAAATCATCCACTAAGCAAACACCCTCAACTTCTGATACAAACATGCATGTTGTAACTGGCTCAGTAAATAATTCATATAGCACACATGAAATCAGTTGTAGAAACAACAATATTTCAGTTGGTCAGCATGCATTGTCTATAATGAACCCAAGAATCACTAGATAACATAACAGGGACGAAGAAGGTTGCAATAGCTATGCAGATAGAAAAGATTTGAAAAAAGATGGATCCATTTCAGGCGCAAGCAAAAAATAGTACAAGTTATTTTAATTTGAGGATTTCCACATATGATGAATTGATGATCATCACACATTTAAATAGAGAACTTCCATAGACAAAGGAACAAAAGTGGGAGGTAAAGCCCTTGTCAAGTGTCTGTGATCTTAACCATTAGGCTAGCCAGAAGCCAGACAATGATGATGAGTGACGCAGAAATTCTCTAAAGCATAAAAGTAACTCCAATCATTATCACCTATAGGAACTCATACTCATAAATAACACCTGCACAATGTTAACTATTAGTAATACAAAACACCATGAAACCTAAATGCACATTTTCAGATTTAAAATAATAAAACGCCAAGATTTTGCGAAGGAAAATGCAAAAGAGGTACGAAGTAGTTGAGACATTATAAAGATTAAAGGCTTCAAGCCTTAAATAGGTGTCCAGTCGAGGGGGAAAAAACTGAACAGTGAAACTAAATGTAGACAGAAACAAAGCATGCATGCCCAAAGGAGATGGATGGGTATGAATCTTATCTTGTCAAGCATATTTAACTTCCAATCAAGAACTTTAGCCATTACAAAGAAAGTCAGGAAAGCCTCAAACATTATCTGATTTTCAAAATTGATGCAAGAGTCCATTAAATAAATTTGAAAATCTATGAGGATAGCCAGGCACATCATGATTTTATAACAGAACTAAACCATGATAACAGAAAGATAATCTATAAACCTCAACAAACAGAAGCATATGAAATTGCCACACATAAAGATCCCAAAACGCAAGGAGGAAAGTACTACCTTCCCATTGAAAGTATTCCTCTTACATGTTTTACTTTGCTAAATTCACCCACAACAGTTTTCTCAGCTTCCTTTCGCTGCTCCTCATTCATAGGAGCAGTTCTGCCACCTACAACATCAGCAACTTGTGCAACAAAACCCTTGTCAACCTGAACCCAAATTACACCCATTTTATGTAATGTAAGTAGAACATCCACTAAATTGCTTGTCATGTGAACCATTAGATATACAGTCAGTCATAGTAATTACCCGAAAGAAGTGGTTTGTATTATAGCACCCAAGCCGAACAAGTTTGAAAATATGCTCCACAGTTTTGGGAGCAACATGAGGGTAAAACCCAAACTCAATGTCACCATACTTAGTCTGAGCAAGAAAAATACATGACCCATTAATGAAACACAATTCACTTATACTAATGCATCAGAGAAAGAAAGAAGCATTTGAACTCTCATGCGTTAAAAGAAACAAATCATAGAGGAGCTACTTCAATTATTCCATAGTCTGTGCCTTGACACTACATCAGCAACAAATTAATAAACACTACTTCAATAACAGTATCCACAGTAACCATTTCCAAAGTTGTTATCAATCCCATAATGCAAACCAAATACATAACTTGATAAACCCTAAATCTCCATACATTTCGCATGTCTTACACGTGCTAACTAATTGCTTCTCTTCTTTGACATAAAAATGCAGTCTTTACAGCAGACTAAAAGACGAATTTGAAAAATTACTCATTTTTCAGTTTGTATCATCCAAAGAAACAAATTTTAAAGCATGGACCTAAAAACAATGGGATATTAACCGAAAAAAAAATGAAGGAAAAAGCTGAGATCAGAGCAGAGGACCTGAAAGACAACGCGAGCGGATCCAAGCTCGGGATCCGACGAGGAGACGAGTTTGTTCTCCGACGAGGAGAGAGCTTGATCAGAAGAGCTAGATAGAAGAAGGAGGGTTACAGATACAGAGAGGAGGAAGAGAGCACCGGTGATGAGTCGCCGGATCGGAACCCTAGCCGCCATTGTCAACGTTCTGCGTGGCCACGAACTCCTCTTCCCGCTTCCTCGGGATTCGTGCTATATTCGTTGAGGGGGTTTTCTACAAAAACTTGCTTAATTATTTCGTATTTACAGAAAACCCCTGAAATTTTACGGTTGATTCATAACTAACTGTGGATAAAATTTTTAGACAACTGAAAATCAAATCCTAAAAAGATTGAAGAAAATTCCACAGGTCAAGAGTAAAGAGATATAGTAAGAGTCTATCCTTCCAGCATTTTTAATTTCATAATTTTTTTTTTTATATATAGTGGATAAACCACAAATGCATTAATAGGAAGAACAATAAAAAATAAACCAGTACAAAAAAGAAAAGAGAGGCTCCACCCAAAACAGACAACATAACAAAGGAACAGACAGCACAACATAACGTGCACGTCAGGAACAACCTCCTCACTCACTGGAAGATCAATTTCATAAAATTCCCCTCTAATTTATTGTATTCTTAAAACATCGCCATTTTTTTAAAAATTTTATTTTTAAATCCAAATTTGAATCAAATAACATCATTACTCATGATTTTCCTCATAGACATGGGGTTGTGTTAGAACGTGAAATGAGAGAGCCATCATGCATTGAAGTGTGAAGTTAAACTTGCTTACTAATAGAAAGCAAGGGAGTGAGCTCACTTTTTGCCGACATACTTGCGTTCAACCGAAATAGAAATGAGCTCACCTCTGCATTAAAAAGATTTGTGCCCCAAAAAATGGGATGCACTAGCATTGGGTTGAGATGGTAATATGAATGTAAAGGTATATTTGATATTTAATATGTGTTCAAAATGTGACAAGAGATAAGCAAGAAAAAATTCAAAATATAGATATGGTAACAAAATTAGAAAAATATAAGAGGGACTAATTGAGACAGTAGGATATTTCCAGCGATGGATAGGTAATTTTTCAAAAAATAAAATGTAAAATATATAACAAAAATGATATTATCTAATTCTAAAAAAAAGTTTAATACCCATAAAGAAACTAATATAACTCATTATAATATTAAGTTATCTAATTTGAAGAACTACTTAAAAAGGAAAAAAAACTCCAACACTATGAAATTGATTTATATTCTTGATTGATAATAGTATTGAACCATTCAATAATTGTTGTATAAATAATTCAATTAATTGCTAAATCCAAATAATATTAAAAAAAAATCTAGATATGAAGCCCTCATATATATATATATATATATATACTTAGGACATAACATAAATGATTTAAATATGGAATAAGACCAAAGCACAATAAAAAGAGAAAGGCAAAAGAATCAAGCAAGCAAGAAAGAACACATGCAAACATAGCTATCTAAGTAGGCTAAATACCCAATTAGCCAACACCTCTTTCCAACTCATTATTCTTCATTTGATATAGATATTACCATCCAAAGATGGAGAGGTTGGGTCAAGACTTTGAAAAAATCAATGCAAAATTAAAAGCATGTATTATTATTATTTGATAGCTAAGTTCATATCTAGATTCTAAGTTCTCATATTACTCTAGAAGTGTTCAAATTCTCCATCAATTGTTCTCAACTTTGCATAAAACTCCAAATTAATGATGTGATTATGTAACCATCACCTTAATTGTGATTTGAGATTGTTTAATTTTTAGCTTAGTGGAAAAGAATTGATTCTATTGGAGAGAAGTGGGGCTTTGATTTATATTGCTTTGATTTAGACACATTGCATCATGAAATCACCATCAAAGTGCAATTAAGAACCCTTATGACCTAACTTAGTGATGATGAGAAATTAATTATTATTTTTTTAAAAGCTTACTTTTATAATTATTGGTTTTGTCTAACAAAAATAATTATTTTTTTACCTTTAAACATAGTCCGCAAACATGTCGACTTTTAATTGGTTAGAAACACCAATGCTTTCTTTGGCCGGCGTACTATTTTCTTAGATTTTTAAAATAATTTTATATAACTATTAGAATTTTTTTAAAAAAAATAAACAGTAATCATGGATGCAAATTATATCAACTTTTTCAATATTTTCGGCTGCTTTAATAATCAATTCACATTACTCATATACATCTCAAACTTTTTTTATTCAACTTTTGTTATTTTATATAGATTAATTTTTGCTCTTTCCATTTTCAAATAATACATTACTATTTCTAAAAAACTATATATATATATATATATATGAAAACCCTATTAGTGGAAACCACAATATATATTAATATAGGAGAGAATTTATAGGTTTTACGTAGGTATTGTAAGAGAATTTTAGCACACAATAGTTAGTGGAAACAAACATAATATTCACTAGACAATATTCACTTTTGGAGACAAGAGCATATATTTGATCAATTCCTACGTTAGATTCTTTTTTTCTCTATTAAGGAAAGATTGATTTCTCTCAAATGGATGATTAATTCTCTAATTTAATTGATGTGTTTCCTAGTAAATAATTCTCACAAACAGCATCTCATTCCCTTTTTGTAAATATATTATATTTCTTTTTTTAGTCAACCACTGCATGACCATAAATATTGGTAGATGCTTTAGCATGAAGTTTTCAGGTGTAAGTTTATAATATTTAACACCAAATACATATGTTAATATATATATATATATAGTGATAAAATAAACAAATTATATTATTTATATTATTCGTCATGTTTAAAGATTTAATTTGAATACCAAATTTTCTTTGTGAGAGTCGTGTTATTGTTTATCTACACCAACACTGGCTCTATTAATAATTTTATGTTTAAAAAAAATTCATATATATAAACTATTATTACATGAAACTATTATTATTATTTTTTTATAAAAATAAAAGTAAATAATAATTAGTTAATAGAATTTTAATATTGAATAATCTTTCACTTCATTCATTAGATCGAAGTAAAAGAGAATGAAGATTTCTATAGACTAACTCAAAAAGAAATTAATGACCATAAAAAACATCATGTGTTTTTTTATAAATCAATCAAAGAGGAGAGAGAGAGAGAGAGAGAGAGGTAAATGATCTAGAATAACAATATATTAATTTTGGAGTTAATTAATGTGATAGGTGGACATGATTAAGAATGGTGGGCCCTCATTAATTAGCAAAAGAAAGATATAGAACCATCTAATGTTGAACTTAATTCATTTTTATTTTATTTTGTTTTGTTTTGTTTACATTGTCTAGGAGCAATGTACCTTCTAATTAATGCTTTCTAAGAGAAGACAAATCATCATCTTTGTTTCTTTATGCTCCATTATATAATTGACCTTTTAAAAGTTGTAAACAGTTAAAAGCTTTTGTCCTTTTTAAGAACAAATGCTTTTAGAACTTTTCAAATATGTAAAAACTCAATAAAATAAATTTAACGATTTCAATTTTTATTTTTTGATTTTATTTATTAACAAACATCAAATTCTATACCAAATGGTGAAGAGCCCAGCGGTACCCCGGATCCTCTCGTGTTGGAGAGATGCGAGTTTGATTCCATAACCGCGCTCTCTGCTTTCCAGAGGGTGAGGACATGGTGGTGATACCCCTGCCCCATATACGCCCTTGAGGATTAGCGCTTGTCGCCCTACCTAAAAAAAAAACATCAAATTCTATAAAATTAAAATAATTATCAATAACCTCTTAATCTATTAGCATCATATCTCATGCGTCGTGTTCTTGCTAAAGAGATAAATTCGAAACTCAACTCACATATATAGAATGAAAGCACATGTAAATTGAAGTGTAGTAACTCATTATTTGTGAACTCTGATATAACTTGTCTATTTTATTAAAATTATAATAATATGAGAGCAGTTGTTCAAGATAGATATCAGATATTTTTAGGATTTTTTTTAAATATGAATAAATAAGAGTAATGTTATTAATTTAGATGGAATGGATGAGGCAATTAGTTATAAAGTTCATTGAAAATGAAGAACAAGGACATAACAAGTCTTAGAAAGCATGAAGAATCATAAGCCAACAAGCCAAGGATGAGATGGTGCTCTTATCTTCACAAATTTGTTTCTTTGTGTGTTTTTCTTTGACTTTAATTAGTGTAAAAGATTAAAACAATAACAAATTGAATGTTTCCAACCTACTCTTACATTTTCATCGTCTTCTCTTCCTCCTCTTCTTCTTCTTTTTCTTCTTCTCCTTCTTCCTTTGTCTGTTATTTGTTAATTTTTATGATGTTGTTATTTACAAATGCAAACTCTTGAATATATATATATATATATATATATAAAGAAGGGGCTTAATTTACTAAGATCATTTTATTATAATAAAACACTAAAACATATTTAAATAGGAATTAGGTCAACTATAAATTAGTTTGATCTAAATTCAATACATACCTTGATTTAATTCTGTTATTTTTTATATATGATTTGATCATTTAAATTTTCTAAACATGACTTATAATGTGGATTCTTCGGTTATCATAGAACGCGAAAAAATATCACAAAATTTTTAAAAAATTATATTAACTGGTTACAAGTTTTTTCAAGTATAGTCAAATAGAATTCAAGTCATATTAATTTAAAAAGTATACTTAATGAAAGATTAGCATTCAATGCATAGAAAGACCACCACTCAAAACTTATCATAAACAACAAGAACTATATATATATATATATTGCTTTAATTAAATCTAGAATTAATTTTATGGTCGTTGTACTTTTGAAGTTATCTTAATTTCTCTTTATTCTCTTGATTGAGTATCAGGGTACAACATAGTTTATCGTCTAGGACAGCATATGAACTAGTCTCTCTCTCTCTATATACATAGATATATCAGGACATTCTTAAATTGAGTGAAGACAATCACAACAACTCCCAACTTCTTTGCAATGTATTCAAGTGTCACCTCATTAATTCATATCTTGCACTATTTCAAAAAAGGTTGGGCGCTGTTATTCAATGCTAATTCATATCACTAATTTTATTTCACTGATTTTAATTTTTTTTTAAAAAAAATCTTTAAAAAAAAAAAAGCAAATATTCTCTCTATCCTTGACCCTTGGCATCCACATGTACGTACATGAGTGTATATATATATATATATGTATCTATATAAATATACATATATAATATATGACCACACTCTGTTCGTATATTTAAATATTAAAAAACCCACTATGAATAATTACTTTATTGGCCCATAACTCATACCAAACCACATCATTGAATCATAGAATTTTTATTTGCCAATCATAACTAAACAAATAATTAACTCTTGAAGTCCTTGACTATATTATCCATTGTCACATAAAAGTCCTAATGTATTTGATTCAAATTGCATCTTTTGAAAATTTTAAAAATAAATAAGTAAATAAATAAATAAACAACTAAACTTGTTAGGTATTGCAAAGAGTTCTCGTGCGTATTTTAAAATATATTTTTCCTTAACAGGTCAACGTACAAACAAAATCAAATATTAAAAATTATAATTATATATATATAACGTTTCCCATAACATGTTGAGGGAAACGGCTTACGGGGGGAAACGGGAAATTGATCAGCCGCCGTCCTCGGGATTGGAGAGGGTCCCACCAATCCAAATACTATCTAAACGGGGGCCAGATCAGGACCGTCCAATCACTGGGCTTAGCCAATCATCGAGGACACATCATGACCGTCCGTTATCGGGTGAGATCTGGACGGCCCACCAAGCCCGGTACTATCATTAGACGCGTTGATTTGGATTTTGGACTCGGCCCCAACCATTCGATTCACATCCTTACCGCGTTGTCATTTTTATATTTATTTATATATATCAGAAAAAAAAATTAAAAAATAGAGAAATTAATTATAAAAATAATAATTATGAAACGTCTTGTTGGGTTGATAAAAACTAAAAAGATGGAAAATGTAGCACTTGGAGGGAAAAAAAAAGTTATTGATTAGAATAAAAAACAAGTTATTTTTTTTATATAGTTTGGTAAGCAATAGTGGGGTTTATAACTTTATAGTGCCCACTCAAACAGATGCTTCCTTTTCATGTTCTTTCTTTTCAAAGAGTTTATAACTACTTTTAATTATTTCCAAACTCAGCAGAGATTTATTAGTGCAAAAGATAAATTTTAGTGCATTAAAAAAATGTAAATATATAAAATAAATGTAAAATAACTTTAATTATGTTCAAGTTGGGAGGTAAATCATGCTCTTACAAAATTATTTAATTAAACAGTAATTGATACATACATATATATAATAATGATGGAAAAAAAAAGTATTCCAAAAAGAATAATGTATGTTAAGATGTCAATACCAAGTTGATTTGGAAATAAAGTAAAGAATATAATAAACTTTGAACTCCTTATATGCTGTAATACATCATCTAGCACCAAAATTGAATGCAAGTTGATTGAGTATCCATCAAAGCGAATCCTTAACAATATATACATTAATATATATATATATATATATTTAAAAAAATAAAAATAAAAATGCTTCGACATAAGAGAGCACGAATCTCAAAACGGGATCAACCGTTCAGAGAGAGAGAGAGAGTCCGCACGTGCGAGCAAACTCACGGCGTTAATGGAGGGAAAAGATAAGAGGCGTGGAGGAACCGCGCTTTCGGATCGTAACGGAAAACAGAAAAAGAGCAAAATGAAAATAAAAAGTAGAAGAAAACGGCCTACCAATGTTAGGGAAACGTGGACCCGGGAATCCGTTTCCCATGCTTGACCCCATTTCCCCAATAATAATAATAATAATAATAATAATAATAATGATTATAATTTTCAATAATAATAATAATAAAAAAAGTATAAAATAGTGGGGGAAAAAAATAAATGGGAGATAATAAAATGGGACGGAGAGCTCGCCCGCTGCTCCTCTAAAACGGCGAGCTTTTGGAGAAGAAGAGTGGGTATATTGGGAAGGAAAGAGAGAGAAAAAGAGAAAAAGTTTAATTTGAGTGAGTTTTTATTACTATTTAGGGTATCCTATATCAATTTACTTTGTGAGTTCTCTTCCCTTGCTGTCCCTCTTCTTCCATTGCTCTCCATATCTCTCTCATTCTCTTTCTTACTCTCATTCTTTTGGTTTTAATTGAAAAAGTATGTGATTTTTGTTGGTTTTAATATATGGAAGGATCAAAGGAGGGAGATTGGCTTCTGTGAATTTTCTCCAGATTTTTGAGCCACTGTGCTGTAAAAGATTGGATTTTGATTGGTTTTGGTTCCTGGGGCGTCTCGTAAAGATCGTAAAGTTTTGATTTTTATGGAATTTTTATTGATTTTGTAATTCTAATTAGTGTGTTTTGATTGACAAAAGAAGGATTAAGTGGGTCTTGGTTTTGTTCTTGCTTTGGTGCTGGATTTACAGCTTTGGGAGTGAAAAAGATTGGTTTTTGGAGAGGTCTGGATGACCTTGTACTGTAGCTTGGAGTTGCGTCTATAGATTGGGTTTGAAGACATGTTGGAAGGTCAATCCTGCCTGATCTCAAGGGCCTTGCCGAGCTCTTGCGAGCAGGAATCCAAGTGGGCCTATATCACCTTCCGCCTCCTTGAGATATCCAAAGGCAAGCGGTCTTTGTGTGAGGAATCCGGGGAGGTAACCCAAGGTGGTGATAGTGTCAAGAGGACTAGGAGGTTGCCAGAGGTTTCTGATTGCCCGGGCAGCCAAGAGATGGAGCTTCCTGTCAATGAATCCAATCAAGAGGGTGTTACTGGGGAGTATTCTGATACAAACTCCCTCATTCACCCTATTGGAAGAGATATCTCTATCAATTGCCTTCTTTATCATTGCTCTCGATCTGATTACGGTGCCATTGCTTCACTTAACAGTAGTTTCCGTTCGCTTATTCGAAGCGGTGAGCTCTATAAACTTCGGAGGCTGAATAAGATCACAGAGCATTGGATTTACTTCTCTTGCAATGTTCTTGAGTGGGAGGCCTATGATCCTTATCGCGGGCGCTGGATGACTTTGCCTAGGATGCCTCATAACGAATGTTTCATGTGTTCGGATAAGGAGTCATTGGCTGTGGGCACTGAATTGCTTGTATTCGGTAAGGAGGTGACCTCTCACATTGTGTTGAAGTATAGCATCTTGACGAATTCTTGGTCCAATGGTGTGGTGATGAATTCGCCTCGATGCTTGTTTGGATCAGCAAGTCTTGGGGAGAAGGCAATTGTCGCCGGTGGAACCGATGCTCAGGGGACCATATTGAATTCCGCGGAGCTTTACAATTCTGAGACACAAACTTGGGTTACTCTTCCTGGCATGAATAGGCCAAGGAAGATGTGTTCTGGTGTGTTTATGAATGACAAGTTTTATGTCATCGGCGGAATGGCTAGTAATACAGAGGTGTTGACCTGCGGCGAAGAGTATGACTTAGAGAAGGGTGTTTGGCGTATCATTCCAAATATGTCATCAGGACTTAATGGAGCTGCGGGAGCTCCTCCACTTGTTGCAGTGGTTAATAATGATCTCTATGCTGCAGATTATGCGGTGAAGGAGGTGAGGAAATACGACAAAGAAAACAATTCATGGGTTACACTTGGGAGCTTGCCTGAGAGGTCTGTATCTATGAATGGTTGGGGCCTTGCGTTCCGAGCATGTGGTGAGCAGCTTATAGTTATTGGTGGACCAAGGGCGATGGGCGGAGGTATGATTGAGCTTAATTCATGGATTCCAAGAGACGGGCCACCTGAGTGGAATATGATCGCTAGCAAACATTCGGGAAGCTTTGTGTATAATTGTGCTGTTATGGGCTGCTGATTTGCTACATATTAGCGACAAGCTGGTATTTGTTTTACATCAATTTAGAAAGAGGAGGGCAAGCACTCATGCATGGGATTAGCTTGCTTGAGATCATAAAATCAGTGACACTGCTTGAGGGGTAAACTACTGCCTTTTTTTGAAACTTTCAAAATTGAACTTAAGATTCAATTGCATGCAGTCTTCTTTGTACCTCTCATGTTTTATTTTGGTCTTTGTGTTTTTACATCATTTAATGCACAATTTGGAAGTCCCTTCACCTGTTGGCATGAGAGGTCTTTAGATATTTAGGATCATGCAGCAAAGGGATAGATCAATAATCTGATGCTAATTGTGCTTTGTTATAGATTATTGTACTTGATGAAATGTATTTTAGTTTCACAGAATAGCCCTCTGTGGTTAATAATTTTTTTGCCTCTATTTGGAGGAAAACTTTATAAAAAAAAATATAAAGAAATATCATGGAGTTTATATTTTGGTTCTTTGTGAGTGCCTGCTTTTATCAGATTAGATCCACTGATTTCTGTGTACTATGTTACATCTATTGATTTCTTTTCTGAAGAAGCAGTTTCAAATTAGATCTATATGTCTTGCAAGTATTCTGATAGCTGGATCTGGCAATAAAAATATGCTGAAAACTTGATTTACATTCCTTTTGTCCTGGCTTATGTGGGATTCTGAATGTAATTACATGCTTGAAGAAGCTTAGATTAAGGAGGGGAAATTTGTGTAATTTTTGTGGTTCTTTCAATCTGCTGTCGCTCTCAGTACTGTATAGCATTAAGTTTGAATTATTACGAATACTTGAGCAAATTATGAAACTGGCCAAGGATTCAATTAATCCTATCTACTCATTAATTTTCTAAAAGTTTTTGTTGGTACATCTTGTTTTACTGTGGTTAAAACATGACCATGTTGACCGGTTTGTACATTTGTCATCACTTTCTTATATACTTGTGTCGTGGGTTGGCTTCATGGCATTAATACAGATCTTCGATCTGTCCAAAAGAAATTGTTTATTTCTTGTCAGAATATGACGATGCGAACAATGTCCTAATTTATAATTTCAAGTAGCTGTGATTGAGACTCTCTTGATAAAAATTTAGTGAAATGCTTAACGCTTTTGCCTCTTAATTCAGTTCAAGGTTGGCTATGATCTCACACTGGCATTGTCTTATATGATGTTGATAATTTAGTAACAGAACACACTCCAGCTCGCCGGTTGTTTAAGTAATTGCTTTCTTTTATTAGTCAATCAGCAGCTACAATATGAAACAAGCATGCGTTCACAAAATGAATCTGTTCGACCACGAGTTGGGATGCACATAATACTGTGTCCTCGGTTGCTTCAGAACAAATTAATTTGTGTAAAATTTTAGTACTTGCAGTTTGTGATCAAATGATGTATTGGTCTTTAAGTCATTCTGAGAGTAAATATGTATTGACATTGAATTGGTGCTGTTTGCAAGGCAGGTCGACATTCTTGAAAGAATCTGAAACATATTTCTGTTTGACAACTTGAAAAATTTGTATCAAATTAACAAATGGTTATCCTAACTGTGATATCATTTTACTGTGTCGGCTCTCGCAAGAATGTCTTATCAGCACTAACTTGTGTATCGAATTAGCGGAGAAGGTAAACTAATAGTGTGTGTACTGTGGCTAGCTTGGTTTAGATTCTTCGAATTCGTGTTTATTTAACATTCAGATTCATTTATAAGAGTGAGTGTTCTTGGTTGCATTGTCATTATCTTCAGTTTGTTATGAACTTTACTCTCTATTTGTGTATATGCCTTCTGTTCATGTCTTTGCTGCTAAGAAATTTTATATTGTGCTGTTTTCTAACTGCTTAATTATCAACCGTTTTGTTATTGATTAACTCAATTAACTTAATATAATTTTTATGTGACATTAGCAAGTTAATTGGTGATGTGATTATATATGTACATTTTCATATAAATGGAAATATTATTCTTTTACACATCTACCCCGTTAATATTGTAAATTTAACTATGTGCAGGTATTGGTTAATTGGTAATTAAGATGCACCATGGCCTTATTTTGAATTTTGGGCCCAACTCCAAATTGGGAGCAATATGTTATTCTCTTCTCTTATTTGGCCTTTTTTGTTTATAGATAAATTTAATATCAATATTGGGTTGTTATTTTATTTTAAATTAAAAAGTGGTATTTTGGAATAGCATATAAAAAGTAACAAATTATTCTTGCTTAAATTTGCCTTTTGGTATAGAAATAAATTTAATGTCAATCTAGGGTGTTCTTCTATTTTAGATTATTTTTTAAGTTTGAAGATTGAATTTGTTCATGGGAAATTTTTTTTTCTATCCCAAATTGTTGATATTAATTAAAGCAATGTAATTTAATAAATAAAAAAATTAATATAAAAAAATTATGCTATAAATAGTACTGTAACTGTAGATCTCTATCCAACTTTTAATAACTTATTGTACTTTAATTACCAACAATGATCATATATCAACACTTAGGTAACTAGGAGAAATTTTAGTTTTCCAAATGTTAATATGTGAAATTACTATATAAAAAATAAAATTATTAGAATTATTTTTATAGTATGAACAAACTCTAAGTAAAAAGGGTATTGTGGCTCAACCCTTTCTTTTCAATATATATATATATATATATAATATTTATCACTTAAAACAGTAATTGTTTTTTAAAGAAATTTGATGTACAGAACATTTTTAAATATATATTTTTTAATATAAAAAAATAAAAAAATATTTTAAAATTCAGAAGCTCTAAATTTGTGCAAATTTATTATTTTCAATATAGTCCGATATATCATATTTATTATTATCATCAACATGGACAACCAGTTACATGAGTTATAATCATGTAGCTTTGTTATTTATTTCAAAATTGCTAAAAAATTTTACAATCCAATAAATTTTAAATTATAGGAATAGTATTTTTATTTCTCTATTATATTTAATAACACCCTCATATTTATCAAATTTAAATTGATGAAAGGAACATTTTTATTAAATTATTTGGTATGGTAATTTAATATATAAAAAAAATTATGCACGTGCCAATACTAGTACTACTATATATAAATATATATATATATATAATATTATTACCAGAAGTTCTGTAGGATGTTACCATCTAAATCTTTAAAGATACGTACACCACCGCGTGATCCAAAAGTGATTGGTTCCCCTTCCCATGTGCTCTTGATTGATTGGTGGGGGCGAGTGGACCACGTTAATGTACATCTTGCAGCAGTCCTACTGTACGTGGGGATCAGTTTATCATCAGGGCCGTTCCTTCTTTATTGTGTTTGGAACCCACATCTCACGTGCCAAGCATGTGTTTGGATTGATAGAAAATGGAACAAAATAAATAAAGCATGAGTCCAACGGTGGCACGAGAGTCCCATGCAGGAGGTCGGGAGTTTGAATTTTTCACTTTGTGTTATCTATATTGTAAAAAGGAAGGATGATAAGAAAAATAAAAAAAAATATAGTAATTATATATATCTTTATTTTTAAAAAATATATAACTCATAATAGAATAAAATAAATAGACTACAATGATCCATTAGGAGTGGATAATGGAATAACAACGAAAGAATTATAATGACTACAACATTCAAGAATAACAAAAATAAAGACATTTATAGTAATTATCTTAAATAAATAAAATAATAATAAAATAACAATCGACAACAACATCTTTTGTTTTGACCGCCTAGACCATCCTTTCAGAAAAGGTCGCTAATAGCTAAATGAGTCCCTTCAAATTTTTATAAATACCACCATGAGAGTATATATATATGACTGATAATATTTATGTAGATATCCTAAACATGATTTTTATATTGGACAAAAATACTAAAAAATGTGTTACATTAGTTTAAATGTAAAATTAAGCTCCATGCATGTGGTCTATGACATTACAAGAATTATTGAGTATAATAAATGTGAGTTGTAGTTTTACAATACATATATATAATTATAGAAATCAAATGAATCAAAGAAGGAGGCATTTAATGGAAACAGTTGTATGTCTTTATGTTGATAAAACCTCACATGAACAAACTCACCAAATCTAATGCATTATAAATGTTCAGGGATTTATGATCACTGTTGTGAGTAGGGCTGCCTGTTTTTCATGCAGTTGGTGAGGAGCATCACTCCATCTCCTCCTTCATTTCTCACCTCACTAAATAAATTTTATATAAATTAATTATTACATGCATATATACATTAATACATATATATCACACATTTCAAAATTAGATTAACCAGAGATACAGTTGTGTTCATGTGCTGTATTATACGTCTATATAAATAACTTTTTAGAGATTTGAGCAAGCATGAAGTAGTACTACTCTAATGAATTATTTAACTCAATTATATATGGTTAGGGTTTTGGAGGGCCCCTTGTATTTTGTACGTGCGTGAGTGCATGCATGCTGCTTGCATGCATGCAATCACGTCAAAAGCGAGAGGGACGTCCCTCAAATGTTGTGGCCTTGAAGAGGCAAAGCTTAACATGCATAGTACTCTCTGTCATCCGCCACTTGCTTCCATTTGTCTCTCAAATGAATTACAATTTATTATGCCACCATGCCCTTCTTTGCTATTATGTCTCTTTGTCTTTCTATTGTTTTTTTTCATCTTTTTCTTGTTTAAAATATAGTGAGGTATTGCATGGAATTTGATTTAGTTACATGATATGTAGAGAGACACGTGTTGCTTGGACATTGCATTTTCATTTGTTGTTGATGATTGGGTAGTGTATGTGTGAATACATAAGTTTAGTATTGTGAAATAATTATGACACTACACTACTAATGAGTCTTATTTAAATATGTTTTACTTCAGCTTAATTAAATCTAAAGTTGGCTTAGTGTCATATGATTTTTAAGCCATTATAAAACTTTAAATATATATTAGTTTTAAAATTGAATGACTTTTCCACTGTTCAAATTGAACAAAAATTTTGTTCCTTTCATCAATATATTAACTTTTTCAAAATTATATTAAACCAATTATCAATACATATATAGATATAATCTGGACTTTCAATGCATAGATGCATCAATAAGAGAAAAAAAAAAATCAACTTATTAATTAGTTTTATAATTTTGAAATAAGTAATACGTAAAAAAGTGTTGTTGAATCTAAACTATAATTGTAATCAGAGTATGTCTTATCAAATGTTCAAGTTGGTCTAAGAAAAAACCTCAGCAAGAACTAGGAAGCACATTAATTAGTTTGCATCATTATTAAAACTATTGTTTTTAAGATATATAGAAAGGAGAAGATATATATTTATATTATGGGGTAATCAAATTAAAATGTTTTTTCATTAACTAAACCCTAAGCCATGTATAAACAGTAACTCATACTTTAGGTTTGAAAAAAAAAAAAATCAGAGATTTTGTTGTCCCAAAAAATTTTCCTTCATATTAATACCCAATATTCCAATTAAAATATAAAAGCAAGGTGTGATGTATAGAAAAACATAAAATTCATAAGAATAAAAATTTTAATAAATTTTAGTAAGTGAAAAATCAATTACTTATACCTACCTATATATCTACTAAATAACTTGTCGGTGTACACATAATTTAATTTATTTATTTCCTAAAAAATGAAATATTTAGCATCCGAATTTGTTAATAACTTAATAGTTCACCAAAATATATGACTAGAATCCTTGTCAAATACACATAAGACTTAATATTAAAATCTTGACATATCAAATTAAGTCAACATTCATTAACTTAACTACAAGAGCCTACACTACAAATGCATTCAAAAAGTGACTCTCACCTAGACCGTCCCTAGTTTTGTTTGTATCGTAGAATAAAACCGGAATCAACACTATTGAAATTGAACCAAAACTGTAAAAGATTATGGTTCCAAACAGAAATTTTGAATTGAAATTTTAAAATTCCAGTTAAAGTTCTTACAAGTTGAAAACCGGAACCAAACAACTGGTTCCGGTTTTATTTTTTTATTTTTTAAATATAAAATTAAAAAATATAAATTTTTTGATATTTTTTAATTAATCAAAACCGAACAATTTAGAACCAAATCGGAACCGGATTTGGAACTGAAATCTTAAGACTATGGTTCGCTTCATGTTCTAAAGTTTATAAAACAGAACTGAACCTTGATCAAGTCTACTCTCAACAAAAGAAAAATCATTTGAACAATCAAAAACATTAATTTAAATGGGTGGGTACTCAAATAATAAAACTAAACCCGTTAAAATGCAAACCTTCAAAGAAGAGTCCTTGTTTTTTGTAACAAGCTTTCATCCTCTCATTCCAAATAAAAGCAGGCAAGAGGATGGCAAAGCCATGTGGTGCCTTTGGTTCTCTCAACTTAAAAAGAAGCCATTGTCATGTGCTTCAAAGCCAACCATTTTGATGTTTACCTCTCTTGATGTAAGACCTAGCTTGATAAATATATAGTTCTATAGGACCTAGAGATTTAGAGAAGTTTCCATCTCTTTAGCCTCATTTTATGGAATTAATTAAGTTTTTCACTTTTAACTATCAAAACTGCATGTATGTGTGATAGAGGGCCTAACACATGCTCCTTGTTCCATATGGGACAGACATGAATTAGACCTCTAATATCTTAAGAGTAAATGCAACAAGAAGTAGCAATTATCCCTGTTATTTAACATTGGGAATAAACAAACAAGAAGCAAAAGGACAACACAAGGGACATAAGGCATCTTTTGAGTAAAAAAGGAACAAGGTTGATTAAATTAATTAATTAACCAAGAAATCAAAACTAAGAACCTGCTTTGTTAATCAAATGAAGCCTTTAATTCTTGAATGCAAGAAAGAAAGGAATAATCTTTAAACCATATACATGTTTAAATATCAATTTTTTAACTTGTATTTTTTTTTTTTGTTTTTTAAATTCTTTTGTAGTTATCTACTTATCCTTGTTTAATTTAATTACTTTCCACCTGTTAAAAAAATTATTTTGTAGTTATCTCTGTTATAATGCATTCATTTTTATTAAAAAAAGGTCAAAGTTAAATTACATATGCACTTATGTAAAGACTTTGATCTTTTATATGTATATAATCATTATATTTAAATATTAGGAACTAGTAGTATACTATTGAAAGGTATAAAAGTTTTCTATCTCTATTGGTTAAATAATTTTAAAAAAAATAATAACTTATTATTAACTTAACTATATATATATATATACATGAAATTAAAGAGTATTTATACATATAATCTCAACTTGACTTGAGTATATGAAAAAAATAAAATTTTATCAATTAGTGTGTGTCAGTGTGTGTGTGGCCGCACGTGTAATTAAGGTGTTTATATAATATAATAATATGTGTAATATGTAAAATAACAAGATGTGATGGAGATGAAAACCTAAAAAAGAGTCCCACAAAGGGTGACAAGGAGGGAGCATTGTGGGGGCCATGCATCTTTCTTAATATATGTTAACCCTAAGTTGCCTTTCAAGGTCCTCTTCAACTCCTCCTCCCTAAACTCCCTCTTCTCCCTTTCAAAAACCACCCTCTTTTCTCAACACTGTTCCTCTTTTTCCCTTGCCTACTACTCTTCTAGTAATTGGTTCCAACTTCCAACTTTCCAAGCAAAGGAGATACAGTAACACAGCAGCAGCAGCAGCAGCAGCAGCAGCTAATTAAAGAGAAATATATAAAAGATCATGTCTTCTAGGAGGTCAAGGATAACAGAAGAGGAGATCAATGAGCTTATCTCCAAGCTCCATTCCCTTCTCCCTGAGTCTCGTCGCCGGAGTGGCGCAAGCCGAGTAAGTTAGTTGATCAGTTTAATTGCATATATATAGTAAGTGGCATGTCTTATATATATATATAGTAATTATCTATTTACAATAATAATAATAATAATTCATTGGAAAATCAAGAAAATGATCACATATATAATATGCATGCAATGCAGGCATCAGCAGCAAAGCTGTTGAAGGAAACATGCAGTTATATCAAGAGCTTACACCGTGAAGTTGATGATCTGAGTGATCGGCTTTCCGGTCTCATGGCTACGTTGGACACTAACAGTGCTCAGGCTGAGATCATCCGAGAGCTTCTCAGGTCCTAAATGATAACTAGCACTGTATGTTATCATTAAAAGATATATAAATCTATAGTGAGAAAGAGAGAGAGAGAGAGAGAGAGAGAGAGAGAGGAGGAGGAGGATATAATTAAGGAGAATGTAAGGTTTACTATTTGCTTAGGTTTAGTGTTGAAGTCTTATGTATGTCTGGCAAGCAAGAGTTGTTGAGTTGTTTGATACAATGACAACCAACCATATATAAGGTATAAGGGAGGAATGTGGTGTAGTACGTATCTATCTTTTTCTTTTTATGTTTGGTTTTGTTGTTATGTTATTCAGTTGCTTTTGGTTGTATAATTTTATGGTGTTCAGATGCATTTAGATGAGGTAAGATGATGGTTTAATTTAATGGGAATGTGAATGTGAATGTGAATGTGAATGGGAATGGGAATGGGAAGGAGAGAAGTGGGGTAGAGGCTAAAAGGAAGAAGTTAGCAGTAGCAGCAGGAGTAGCAATCACGGCGAGGATGTAGCAGCAGTAAATTAAGCAGAGTAGGGAGTATCAAAGGATCATATATAGCATGGGCCCTCACTCTCCTCTTCCCTTTATCAATGGGATACCATGCACGCCATTCACTACCCATACTAATTCTATGGCTTTTTTGGTTCTTTTATGATTTATACCATGGTTATTTTTTTTTTAAAAAAAAATCAAAATCAAAATTACAAATGTTTGAATTGTAGTAAAATGGTGACTTTTCTGTGAAAGTTCTTGTTTGCACCCTCAGTATCTTTTGTACAAAAGAGAAGAGAAAAAATGGAGATTGATGAAGTTGTAGTAGTTGACAAACAAAATGACTAAGTGAGGGAGAGAAAGTTGAGAGTTGAAGTTCATAAACAATTTCAAGAGAGAGAGAGAGAGAGAGAGAGTTGAAGTAGTTGAACAAACAAGTTCTAGGAATGAGGGAGATTGAGAAAGAAGGGGGAGTTTGTAACCTTGAAAGGGAACAACGAGATGCTTTGATACTAAAGAAAGTTGGAAGGATTTGTCAGGATGTTGTCCTATAGGCTCCAAATGAATGCTTCAAATTTATTTCTTTTTCTCTCTTTTTTTTTAAAATAAATAAATAAATAAATTTAATCAAAACTCAAACAAAACCAAATCGCCTTCCTGGAAATCACGGGGAAAAAATAAAGGGTCCGTTTGGTTAGAGGGAATGGGAATATGGAGATGGGGAAGGGGAAGGGGATGGGGAAGGGGATGGGAATATAAATAGGAAAGAGGGATTGGGGATGGGAGCAAAAGTAATGTTTGGTTGGAGGGATGGGGATAGGAATAGGATAGAGAATAAAAAGAAAAATTTTTAAGTACAATTACTTTTTTACCCTTTAATATTTTAATTAAATAATATATCTTGTAAAAACAATTATTATTAAATAGATTCAATTTCTATAAAAAAAATTAAAAATGAGTTATTTATTTTCTAAATAAATTTTAAAAATTTATACATTTTAATTGATGAATATAATTTGATTTTTATTTAAAAATAAATGAATATCCAAATTTAATTATTTTTAAATCACTAAATATAAATAATTCTAATATTTTAAAAATAAATACAATGTATAACATGTCATTTCTTAATTTTCAGTCTAATACAATGTAAATATAAAAAAATACGATGTATAAATACTATGTAAATCATTAAAAATTTAAACAAATATAATATTATGAGCGGTAAAAGAGTCATTATCTCATCAAGGCATGCTCAATCCCCCCAAAATGAGGGGGATGAGTATGAAGGGGTTGAGGGGTATACAACCCCCCCTCAATCCCTTCCCATGTCCCTAGGTGCATGCCCAAACATGGGCATGCACATGCCACAAGGATTGATCCCCAATCCTTGGGGATCAATCCTTGTAACCAAACGGGCCCTAAAAGGTTCATCTCCCGCTGTCATTTGGGAAAATTAAGGAAAGGAAAGAACCATAATATGCATTCATTTTAATTAATTGGCTTCTGAAGCTTATTCTCTTCATTTAACCAACAAATTCTAGAAAATAGCTCTCGTTGATCTATCTTCCTTTTCATCTGCTTACCCTTGGTGGGTGCAAATCAAATAAATAAATAAATAATATAACACCAAAATTTGAAGAAACCCATTGTTGATTAAAAGTCTTTCGGTCAACTCCAGAAACATGCAGTCTACAAATAATAACCATTTTTTGACCGCCTGCCCCCAACTTCAGACGCTACGGACAAAAACACAAGACTTTAAAAAAAATCTCGTGGTCATTCAACAACCATAAAAAATATGTGTTTATATATATATATATATATATTACATGATACTACAAGGAAGGTAAACATAAAAAACAAAAACGAAAAAAAGGCAACATCTTATTCAACAAAACCCAATTTCAGATATTAATGATCCTTTGATTTGAGTTCAGAGAGCCTGTTCAGAGTGATACAGTAATCAAGTCCATTAAACAACCATTACCAATAGTCCACCATAGATAACATGGATCATTCATCTAAGACATTTGGCTCTCAAGTGAACAGAATCCGAAATCATACCAAAGTTACTAGAGCCGAACAAATTAAGAACAACAATAGTATCAAGCAGTAGAATTTGTAAAATACAAAGAATGAAAATGGTAACACTGAAAGATCAAATTCAAATTGAAGCATGGCTTGGCTTCCGACTAATTCACATACATGATACTTCCATCCAAGATATGCACTTCAATCAATTGAAATGAAAATCAACCAGAGTCCAACAAAGTAAAAGCACAGTGATAGAACGATTTAATGAAAAACAACCAAAGTGCAGCTTAAAATGGTCAGTACAAAATACGCATAAGATTTGACAGTCTAAACCAAGCAAAAATACAATATAGAAAAAAACATAATAGTCTTGAAACAAAATTCCAATACCAGCTCTCAACTACTAGTAATGCCTGCTCACTTTGTTCATTCTTCCTCTTCTTCTTCACCATCACCTCCAGCAGCCTTCTTTGATGCTGCCTTCAAATTCTTTCGCTTCACCCTTCCAGGGCGCCCTTGACCAAGTGGGCTTGTGAGAGAGAAGTCAATGTGCTTTGCAGACTCCACCCTAACCATGAATGATGGAATGTTCACCACTTGCCTCCCCACCCTGAAACAGTTTCAAAGATAACAGAGGATTTATTTGTGCCTTGTATCCAATGATAAGGAAAAACAAGCATGAAACTAACCTACAAGAACTGGATAAAACATCCAAGACTGACAAAACCCAATACATCACAAGCACGCCAAATTAAAAAAACAATGGTGACTATGGGCCTTAAACAAGTTTCAATACACAGATAGACACTATGCGAAATGATAACACACATAGAAACTGGCAAGTAGCCTCTTTGTCTCTTAATTTATTTCCCATACATCACAAAAGCAGCCTCTTTGCCTCTTTACCTCTCAATTTATTTCCCATAACACATCCCAATAATCATACAAAAACATCACACCAACCCAAAAATTTCTTAATTTATTTCCCATAACACATCCCTAATAATCAGATCAAAACATCGCACCAACCCAAAAATTACAAAAAATTGCATTACCAAAAGAACATCCACTGTTAACAAAACTTAACTGATTTGACAAACTTTTTAATTAATGCCTTGACATGAAGAATCATGACGCATAATCTATATCATTGGCAGTATCTACAATACCTAATGATTTACATCAAGATCAAGTTTACCTTAGAAAAATAGCAGGATCCCCATTGGTTGATGTTTTATAAATCCCAAATATCAACTTAAAAACCATCATGATAACAAACGAGACTAAATGAAGGAATGAATTTGAAATAGGCCCATCATGTGTCTCAAAATTATATGCAAAGGCAATTTAAGCAGGAAAGCAAGGAAACAACTTTATAAAATATCAAATACTTGAGAATTTTTCAAAATGATAGGCAATGCACTTCAATTCAGGTCATGGGCATGACAACAATGCAAACTTCATCTCTTTATTTTCTCACCATAACAAAAAGGATAAAAGAAAATTTAATTACAGATACAAGTCAAAGAAATAAGATTTAAGGAGGGCATGATAAATAATACGAATAACTAGAGAGCACCTAAACACAAAAATGCTTCTCAATTACTATGTTAAAGAAATTCAAAATTAAGCTAGAGAATACTTCTTATTGGTCTGTAGGAAAGCAACCAGTACAGATTTTTGAAATCGCTAAACATACATCATTAAAAAAAAAAAGCCAATGTTAAAACGAGATTAAAAAAATGACCTCCACTAGAACATTATGCAAAACAGGAGAGAAGAAACTTAAAGCAACTTCGAGAAAAAGGTTAACCTTGAACCGTAATAATAATGCATAATGATCAGCATAGCAATCAACTTAGTGAAGAGAAAGGACAGTTAAATTTCTCTAACACGATAAAAAAATAAACCCTTCAATGATTATCAAATTATCCAACATATGGAATCACTTGGAATGAATAGCATTTTCCATCCCCTGGGAATACAATCACAGCAGATTTAACAGCCTAGGCAACTTTCAAACAACAGCACCATGATTAACATAGACAGTAGACAGTTTCTGAATCATTACACTTTGCCAAAACATGAGAATGGTATATTACACCATTTGCCTTGCCATATGAAATAAATCCATGATAAAAGCCTTATCATATGTACTAAATCCATGAAAAACAGCATGCATATCAGCCATAGGAAAGCATCAATACAAAATAAGCACAACAAATCTACAGAATAACAGATCACAGATTAAGAAACAAGTAAAACCAGAAGCAAGCCTTGATGACATGGGCCTAAAAACAAGCAGTATGAACCATGACAAAAAAAAAATAATAAGAGACCAAAAGAAGGTTTATACCTGATGTGGCGCTGCCTGATAAGCACCCTAGCATGATGGATGGATTTAGCCATTCCAGACTTGAACACCAACGTCTGAAGCCTCCTCTCAAGGAAGTTCTCGACAGTGAGGGCCAAGACATAATCAAGCTTATTCTGGTTCTCCTCAAGGAGTCCATAGCGGTTCATCCTGCGCAGCAGTGCATCACCCTCAAAGATACGCTTGGGGTTCTTCTCATCAAGAGTCAGCAGTTCCCTGGCAGCATTACGGATACGGCTCAGCGCATACTGCACCCTCCAAAGCTCGCGCTTGTTCCTCAAGCCCATACTCTCCAACAAGCTTCAGCTCGGCATCCAACCTCTCCTTCTCATATGGCCTTCGTGGCTTCTTAAACGTCTTGCCATCTGCCAAACAACCCCCATATGAATCACATCTAAATCTTAAATCCTATTTAACCTTCAAACTAAGAACCAAACCACAAGATCAAACCCTAATCAAGGCAAAGGATTTCCAAGATTTTTTTTTTTTTAAAAAAAAAGTGACCTTAGATCCAACAAAACACTAAAATTCATAGATCACAAAGTTCTAGGAATCGCAACAACAAAATCAAAGAAGAAGACAAGAAAGCCGGATCAAACAACATAGAAAATCAAATCCGGAAACGAAGATCTGAAATCACCCGAGAGGCAAGGAAGACTTACAATTCCTGTAAAACGAAACGTGGACCATGATTCCGTCACCCGCCGCAGGGCAACTTGCCGATCGCCGCCGCCGCCGCCGCCGCGAAACTGAGGGATTGAGGAGAGAAGCAGCGAAGAGGTAAGCACCTCTAAAAACCCTAGCGCTTTTATACAGAGAACTCAAACCCTAATGGGCCAGTGCTCATGGGCCAAAAAAGGTTGAGAAAAAATTATTTTTTTTTTAAAAAAATATTTGTATAACTAATTATTTGTTATTTTTTTTAAAAAAAGTCATAAGCACCTAATCAAGGGGTGGGCACGTGGGGGAGCCACACTCTACGTCACAATGCCCTCATCTTGCGTTGGGCGAGAATCGAACTCAGGGAGCCACACTCTACCCAAGACAAAAGCCCGATACAATGGATCCAGTATCAATTGACCCAATGGACGTTGGCATGATATATTTATTTATTTGTTACTTTGATATTAATATACATTAATTTATAAAAATTAAAGATGCCAAATAATAAAATTTTTAAATAAATGTATAAATTAATTTATAAAATATCAAAACTACCAAACATTTAATTTTCATAAATATTTTTTTAAAAAGAGGAAACTTTTTACCAACTGTCTTTTGCCCATGAGCACTACGTATACTGATAATTTAATTTAAAAAAAAAATAAAAATATTATTATTTTATTGTTTTTAAAATTATTTAAACTTGTCTCA
>NC_052475.1:28833715-28867833 GCF_009730915.1 Dioscorea cayenensis subsp. rotundata
ATATTTTTTTAAATTAGGTTTAATTCTTTATCATGTCACTATAATTGTGTCTTTTCTGTTTTTAGTCTTTCTATTATTTTTTTAGAGTACGATTAAGTCACTCATATTTAGTTGAGTTGGGTCGTTCAGTCGCGGCAATATTTTTTTAGATCTGATTAAGTTTTGTGTTTGATTGCTTTTTTCACTAGAAAAAAATTTTTACGAGTCGTTTTCAGTGATTTAAAGTACATTTTGTTTGCCAAAAATTTTTCGTGGAAAAATTTTTCACTAAACTACATCACGTGACCTTATTTTCTCTCAAATTAGTGGAAAATTTTTCCTGCCTCCACCATGGGAAAAGTTTTTCAGGGAAAACATAAGGACCTATGTGAAAAAATAATGTAAGGGCCTATGTGAAAAAATTACATGCAAGGCAAATATATTTCTCTACTATGCCTACCCCAAATCCCTAACTTGTTTCGAAACCCTAGAACCTCACCACCCCTTGCTTTTCGGTCTCAATTCCTATCCGCTCTCTCCTCTCGATCGCTCTCGGTTTGCAGATATTCGTTAATCGCTCTCTCCTCTCGATCGCTCTCGGTTTGCAAATATTTGTGCATGATGAAAAAGAAGCTCGTTTCTTCTTTAGGATTAATGATGAAGCGATTTTGCATACTTGGGTTAATCACAAGCTCGGCAAGTGATCTATGTCATGGATTGTGTTTTGATTAAACGGAAGAAATATGTTTACATTACTATGAATTTTTTAGTTGTATTTGAAGCAATAGACATATTTGTAAAGATGATTTTGAAGTTTGTGGTTTACCAAATCAATGTTTTTAGGGATATATTACGTTATTTGAATGGTTTACTAAATCTTTGTTTTTAGATATATATTACGGTGTTTGAATGGTATATATATTACGTTGTTTGAATGGTTTACTAAATCTTTGTTTTTAGGTATATATTATGGTGTTTGAATGGTATATATTACGTTGTTTAAGGTGGCATACAATTTCCATGGAGAAAAATTTTCCATGGAAAATGTGACTTTTTCAGGGGAAAAATTGATGCAATCAAACAACAAATAATGTTTTTTTCCACGGAAAAATGTTACGTTTTTCGATGGAAAAATAAGAAACAATCAAACAACAAAAATAAGAATTTTTTTCATCAATATTTTTTTATTTTCTAGCTAGAAAAATAATGCCATTCAAACAACTATTTTTTTCGTTTTTCCACGGAAAAATTTTTTTCCATGGAAAAATATTCCATGTAAAAATTTTCTTTTCCACCCATTTTCCATGTTGCCAATCAAACACAGCCTTAAATTCTTACAATTTACATTTGCCCATCTACACTGCGGACTAGAATGACCCAACTCGACTAAATATGAGGACTTAATTATATCTAAAAATATTACAAGGACTAAAAGTGCAGAAAGTACATAATTACAGAGACCTATATAGCAATTAAATCTTTAAGTTATTAAAAATTATTTTTAACTTTTTTCTATTTGAGATTAAAATTAAAAAAAAATCATTTTGTGATATTTTTATATTTATTTATGAATTTGCAGCCAATTGGTAAAAGTGATGATTCCTATTTAGGGCTTGTTTGTTTCACCGGGGTGGAGCTCGAAGTGACTGAAGTGGTGACTTTTGCCCCACTTCAGTATGTTTGTTTCACTGGTTTTGAGGGCGAAGTGATGATGTGACAACTCCACTCGTTGCTCTTTCATCTTCCCCGCCGCTTCACTTTCTCCTTTGTATTCAACTCACCATTTGTTTCCCTAACATGAGGTAATGCTTCCTCGCATCTCCGACATCTCCATTCTCGCAGGGGTGGATGTTGTGGTTTTGAAGGGTTGGGTGTTTTTGTTTTTCTAGGGTTCCATCGTTTTCCATCTTTGTAATCGGGTTTATTTTCCAATATTTTCGGTATCTCAGTGTTTTCATTTTTTTTCCCATTTCTAGGGTTTATCCGTCCGTCACCGTTTTATCCTTTGTTTCCTCGGTGTTTTTTTTTTCTAGGTTTCATCACTAATTCTAGTTTTTGGTTTCATGTTAGGCTCATGAATATGTGGGTTTATGTTGCCAGATCTATGATATGTTTTAGTTGAAGTTTTTTTTCTTTTTACTTTGCCATCTACCATCAAGTTTTCAGGCGATATTCTTTCGATTATGACTTCTTAATGCATGATCTATGATTTCAGCCATGATTCCAAATTTTTTTTTTATTTCGATCTGTTGTATGCTTTACTTGGATTGATCTTTATTTTTCCAAGATTTCAAATTTCATGTTTATGTTGCTTGGTTATTGTTTTTCCCCCATTTATTTCTTTGATCTGCCCTATGGCACCATTTTCTCCTGGCACATTGATTCATTCATGCATTTTTTACTATCAGACTTGTGATCCTTTGTTTGTTAAAAGGTTTTCAAATTCTACTTTTTTCATTTTGTATTTCAATCAAGTACTGCATTTATTTGGCAAGGTATTTGTTGTATTACCAGTGTCATGACTTTTTTTAACTATATTTTGTTGTTTCAGTCGTGCTTGGGACCCTTGTTTTGTCCTATTTGATGTTTTAGCCATGGTTGGATATCATGCTTTGTTACATGACGTTGGAATCATGAATTCTTTGCAGAATGTTTGATGTCTTGCTCTATTCATGTTCTTCTTGGTAAATTCTTTGCTTTGCTATGGCATGCATCATCATGTATTGTGTGTATGGATCAAGCTTTGTAATTATTGCAGAATGTTCCATTACATGTTAAATTCAATCAATTTTCAGTTGTAGTTGTTATTTGCCTATGCTAACTAAACAAATTTGTAAGCCATGGCACCCGTGTTACTGTATTTTAAATCTTCATAAGATGACTTGATGTGTTGCATTAGTGGTTGCATCTTATTTTTTGTGGATATGTTGCTTTTTTGTTTAGAATCCAGTTTGTCATTCATGTCTTTTAGATCCATGGTTCTTTACTACATTTGTTAGTTGTTGCATATCAAATTTTTGATACTACATTTGTTTTTTGTTACCTAGTGTTTTAATTCTTATATGCCTATGTGGTTTGCTATAACAGTTGTTACTAATTATTTTTGAACTTGTTTCAATTTATACGACATGGATGCTGACCCATCTGCAGGATGCTTTGAATGCATTCCATATTTAAGATGCTATAACAGTTATTCTTATATGCCTATGTGGTTTGCTATAACAGTTGTTGCTAATTACTTTCGAACTTGTTTCAATTTCTACTGCATGGATGTTGCAGGATACTTTGAATGCTTTCCATATTTACGATGCTATGACAATTATTCTTTATCCTTCTATGTTTTGCAAGGTTGTCAGACCCGGACCGGCCCGGCCGGTTCAACCGGAAAAACCGGGAACCGGCCATGTGGCCGGCCCGGGTATACCCCATTGACCCGGGTATTAAAAAACCCGGTGTTAACCCGGTGACCCGGGTGGTTCAACCGGGAACCGGTTGACCCGGCCGGGTCAATCGGGTCATAATGTTTAATTTCTTTTACAATATTTAATAATTTATTATTATTTTCTCATTAGAAACCACAAAATCATGTATATTTATTAATATTAATTTATAATTTATAGTCAATAAATAGAATTACAATATATATATATTATAAACATACCAACAAAAATTAACATTTAAAAATAAAATATATTAATGTGTTATGTAAATACTTTCTAAAAATTTAATTTATTAAGATAATAAAACAATAAATGAGTGTAATTTTATTATAAAAATATAAAATTAAAGTATTCTAATTAACTAAAAAATATAAGAAAATTTAAAACAAAATAAAAACTCAATTGAGATATAAGAATTAGTGAATTAATTTTTTTATTTATTTTAACAAAATCAACTAATAAACAAACAAATAAATAAATAACACCGAGAGAAGTTCGATAATTATATATTAATATATTAAATTTGTAAATATTTAAAAAATATAAAAATAAATGACATAATTAGAAAACTCTACTGTATATAAGGTCATTTATCAATTTAAATATCAAATTTGAGTAGGTTTTATAATATAATTATGGGTTTAATATTATATTTGTTCATTATTAATTATTATAATATTTTTTATATTTAATTATTGACCCCGGTTCAACCCCGGTTCGACCCGGTCGAACCCATTGACCCCTAACCCCTGAGCTTAGCCGGGTCATTGCCCGGGCCGGGTCTGACAACCTTGATGTTTTGTTAGGATGTTGTAGAATTTGTTATTCTTATTCAATGCTATGTCCATATTGACCTGTGATTGAATTAAAGGCACAATCAGGCTGCATTCTTCTCTTATAAAACTATGAATGTGAACATCTTCATTGCTTCTGCATGTAGGTTAGGAAATTATTTTGTACATAAAAGGATATATTGTATAAATAATCACTTGTTCATCATTTGGTGTAGATGGATAGTTGGGTACTTACTGAGCGTGCCATACCCTTGTCAGCTGCATTCACAACAATTGTTGTCGTTGTTGCATTTTTGTTTGAAGAATTGCAAGAACCTAGGGTGTCAAGGTCTCGACAGCCTTCAATTTTTAGAGACCTAACTAGGAAGCGCCACATGGGTCGTATCTTAAGGGGTGGATAAGATTACTATGTTAGTTACCTTAGGATGGATGTAGGGCCATTCATGCATTTATCCTCTATTATGCGTAATAGGCACCTACTAGCGGATACAAGACATGTTTCCGTAGAGGAGCAAGTGACGATTTTCTTACACATAGTTGGACACAATACAAAGAATAGAACCATGTGAATAGAGTTCTTACGGTCCAGGGAAACAATTAGCAGATATTTTAATAATATTCTAAGAGCCATATGCATACTACGTGATGATTTTGTACATCCTCCCACCGGGACCTGTCACCCTGATATTCAAGCTAATCCAAATTGGTATCCTCACTTTAAATTAAGTACGTCATTATGCGAAAGAAAATTTCTAGACATTTACATAATCGAATTGATATGTCCATAATGTTTACTTCTCATGTAGGACTGTGTTGGGTTGTTGGATGGTATGCATGTTGATGCATCTGTTCCCCCCATGAATTACCACGTTTTCGTGGTCAGAAAGGCCCAACGCAAAACGTGCTAGCGGTTGTTAACCCTGACCTCAGGTTTACTTATGTCCTTGCTGGTTGGGAAGGGTCCGCAAATGACTTCACCGTCTTACGAGATGCACTATCACGGCCACAACCTGAAGGCCTCAAGATAATAGAAGGTTGGCAGTCTAGTTTTACCATTTAGATCATTTACTTGCACAATTGAATTATGATCCATCATAGTGTATTCTTGTAAGGAAATATTACTTGGTAGATGCGGGTTATACTACCATGAATGGGTTTATAGCCCTTACCGAGGTGTTCAATACCATTTAAAAGAACATAATGGTAGGGCGCCGATGAACCCAAAGGAGTTATTCAACCTAAGGCACTCTATGTTGCGGTCGCGTGTTGAGTGAGCGTTCGCGATATTAAAGAATAGATTCAAAATTTTGACCTCTCACCCGTTTTTCCCTTTCAAGACTCAGGTTTTGTTAGTTCTTGTATGTTGTATCATTCACAATTACATAGCGGGTGTTGACCCGAATGATCAAATATTCCACGATAGAGGAACGCATGATGATGATGTTCTTGCATCCCAACCTCATTCACAACGAGAACAGATAGTGGGTCGAGCTACGGGATAGAATTGCTAATGAGATGTGGAGTCAATATTCTGGCCATATATGACTGCATTTTTATTAGTTTTGTTTGTTTGTCAGCTGAATTTGCTTTGTCATGCATGATTTCCATGAACATCTTCAACTTTTGCATGTACTTAATTAGTGCCTTAAGAAGCATGCAATCTGCCTTATTAGGATGCTATCATTTACGCTTGACATTTTACATGCATTGTATTAATTGTTCTTCTAGAATTGTGAATTGGTTTCCATGTTTTTCCATGACTCAAATTACTTTAATGCACTCCTACTTTAACTGTCTTTATATCTATATATTATGATGGTTGTTCTTAGGTGGATTGCTACGTTTCATTATGTTATTATGTGCAATGCATGCCTGTAGTCACTATCATGTTGTAGTGGTTGTCAATTCATCTGTTATACATGCTAATGCCTGAATTGGTTGTTATACATCATTACTTGTCTTCCATGCACTGTTTGACATGCATCGTCAGTTTTGTTAATTAGAATTTCATCAAGAATGGAAGTTGGCAATTGCTCAATCGATGGGGCAAATGTGAGGTCTGGTAAGGGAAAACGTGGACAACAAGAGATGGAAGACAGAATTTGATAACTTTCTGATTCTGTTGTTGGTTGATCAAGTAAACAAAGGACTGAAATGCGATAAATCTTTCAAGATAACTGCTTTTGCCCATGCTGCGTCTGCTGTGAACAACAAATTCAATACTGATTTCACAGCCGAAAACATTGAAAACCACTACCGAACGATGAAGGCCCGATTTGTGGAGATTAAAAAGGCAAGAGAACTGTGTGGGGCTGGATGGGACGACGAAAACAAAATCATCACCCTTGATCCAATCATCGCATTCACTTATACAGAGATATTTTAGTTTTTTTATTCTTGCATCTTTTGTCCATCTCTGTTCAGTCATACTCGTTTTCATTTTTTTTCTCAGGCCCACCCAGCTGCAAAACCGTACATCAACAAACCTATTGAAAACTATGAAGGACTCCGGATTATATGTGGCGAAGATAGTGCGACAGGGTCGTATGCCACATCTCTGTATTCAGACCTTGGAGAGAAAACTGTTGGGGATGAAGACAATGAGAATGAGAATTTTGAGTCACCAGTCGAACAAGTTGTCAGTGATGATGACGGCATTGGGAATTCAGCACCTCCTGTTGTGAATAGCCCTGTGACATCATCTAGCGTGAGATCCCAACGCACTAAGGGAACCAAAGACATTCCAATGATGGCTGATCTTATCACAGTTATTGGGGAAATGGCAGTTGCGATTAAAAACCCTACACACTGGAAAGAAACACTATTTTCAAGGGTTATGGAAGTTGAGGGTTTCAATGAACATGTGCTGAAAGAAATGTTTGATTACTTACAGGAGAGGGAAACTGAAGACAGGAGGTTCATGGTCAAACGGGTGGACATGCTGCAGGCCTGGGTTCGCAAGTATCTCGCCAACCTCGGTTGAATATTTCTTACAACATGGAATGCATGGACCTTGGTTAGCTGAAGGGGTGTTTGGGGCATGTTGGTTGTTGACTTTGAATTGCATTGCTTTATGCATTATCTGCATCCATATCTACATATTGCACTAATTGCATCTCATGTATCTGCTCTGACAATCATGTTTATTTTGCTTGCTGAAAGCCTAGAACATTTCTGTCTGTTTTGGGCCATGGCTCTAGCAAGTGGCCTGATGGGGCCTTCCATCTTAGACAGTATGATGCAAATATCTAGACTAATATGTGCTCTTTGTTTTTATTTAATTTCCTCTGCAGTTTCATGCTTGGTTATTTTGGCTAATGTTTGTTTCATTTATTTGTTCTATCAAGCCTTCTAGGTTCATATTTTTATTTTTTTTTCTTTTCTGTTTGTTTACTTTATGATTGCAGATACATGTATTCTAGCAATGATGACGGCAATATTTTTAACAAGCACTGAATCAAGGTTCCTTGATATTATGTTGTTAATGATTTGTATCATCCAATGTGTGCTTCTATTGGTGGCGGGGCATTTTTTTTACAGCCATGATTGCTTCCCAATTGTCAATGAAGTCCGTTGATGGTTCAAATCCAGGTTTGTCTCTTACTTTGTAGCAGGTATGGCGGGGCAAAGGGGCACTCGTTGTCTCCATTGCAGCCTACTTGGTGCATTAAGGGACAACTATATCTCAGTTTAGTGTCTTATGCATTGTGCATTGTTTTAATTATTGTTTTTTTGGTTTTCACAGTCAGTTGCAAATTGATTTTTCATTTGCATAGATTTTTTAGTTTTAGTTTGCATAACAACCAATAGATGGGAATCAATAATTGCCTGAAGTGCAAAATTGACTAGCCACCTGAGCCAAGATGGAGTGCACTGCAGCCTGCTTCGTGACATTGGTACAACGAGGAATGTATGTGTATAAGTCTGCGTATGTGTGTACATGATGTTTGAACTTATTGTATTTGAAACTTAAGATTATTGAAATACAAACAAGTGGTAAACAATTGTTCAAAGTTCACGACAAGAAAAAAAAAACTTAATCTCAAAAAATAAAGTATATGTACAAAAATTATAAAATAAAATAATCACAACATCCTAACCATTAATTTCTCACAATATAAAGAATACTATCTACAATACACAAATAAATAATTAAATTAAATTAACCAAATATAAATTTATGTATAATTCATCATAATATTAACTTGTAACAATATTTTAACAAAAATATCCTAACTACCAAACTTAGAGAGGTAACCTCACCATTGCCCTGAAGTGGTGAGTGGAACTAGACTTTTTTGACAACCAAACACTGGAACTACTGAAGTCAAGTTTATAGAATCATCACTTCCCCTAAACCAAACACATGAAAGTGTACACTGTTGTCCCACTTCCCTTTTCAATCAAACACACTTAACTGATAACTTCTGTAAACCTCACTTCCACTGAAGTGCCACTTCTACACTTCCATCACTTCAGTGAACCATTTTTGAACCAAACATGCCCTTAGTGTTCATCATTTGGAATCAAATTCATAACACAAATTTTTAAAAGTTTAACTTGTAAAAGAATATTTTAATTTAATAATAAAATATTATTTAAAATAGTAATAGTTAAAAGTTTAAAAACCTAGAGGGATAAACAGGCTTGTCCCGGACCTGACGGGTCGGGCCCCGAATCCCAATTAACCGGCCCGTGCAACCCTCTAAATTTATTTTCCGGTGCTAACTTTGCGCTGTGAGCGCGCGAGCGGAGAGCAACCGAAGTGTGCTTCGCGCGCACTGGTATTACTTTGCGGCATTTCATCGAACACTGACAATGCATGCTTTACAGCGGCTTCGATCCCTCTCTATTTGCATTTCTCGGCACCGCCTCCTCTCGACGCGCCGCCCGAACACCGGAGAGGACGAGTGGGATGACGCCTGGGAGACGGCGTGGCTCCCCGATGACCTATCCGGGAAGTCTCCCCGCGCTCCCTGGGAATCAGACGTTCATTTCCCCTCTCCAACCGCTGTCCTCCCCTCTGACGTTGATCCTGATACCAAGGCGTTCGTTGCCGAGATGGACGAGCGCTGGGCAGAGCGCCGCGAGGCCAAGAAGCATCCACAGTCACAGACACAGACGCAGCCGGCGGCGGGAAGAGATCGGAAGGATGTGGATGAGTATAGGCTGAGGAAGCAGAGGATTCATTCAGGTTTGTGGATGAAGGCGATTGAGAGGATGGAGGAGTTGAAGCTCGGGGACTCGGGCGCTGGCGATGATATTGATCGGCTTCTCGATTCCTGCTCTGAGTAAGTGCCTCGATGTAAAAAAACTTTTTGGATAAAATTTTACTGTCTTTGATAAAAATTGTGACTTTGATGATTTTCAGATTTCAATCGATTGATTTTTCTTGTTATATGTTCTTCTTTTTACCTTAAATCCAAACGCATCCTAAAGCTCCCTCAAGGCTTTTGATTGATAAAATGTTCAATTAATTCATTGTTTCACAATCAGAGTTTCATGGAAGGATGAGATAGTGAAGTCATAAATGCTAGAACATGGAGTTATATTTTGGAGTGACAAAGAAAAAGTTCTATTCATTTTTTTTTTTCTCAATTGATTTAGCATGGATTACCTGGAGGAAGAATAGACAAGTTGGGGATCCATTTTGAATTTGTTAATATTTATATTCTTATGGTCAATTATATGATTGTGCTTACATAATGTAGAAGCCGAAATTCTTTAAATTGTTCACTTTTGCACTTGCATTGTGAGGATTGTTCAGAGAAAGAAACATTTGAATCCTCAGTTGTGGTTGAGGCATGAATTTGTCAGCTGGTCTATGTACAGGATAAATTTGTTGCTGCCTTGATTTAAATTGATTAAATTTACTTTTTTTTATGGTTTATGAACTGATTTAAAACATTGATCTCTTTCATTGTTTTTTTATATGCATTATGTGGATGTTGGAGAAACTCCAGAACTCTCAATAGTCTGTGGAAATTCAAACTTGTTTGCATGTTTGAGTTTAGGATGAAATCAGTGTTTTTGGTTTGTGTATTTTATTTAAATAATTGACTTTGTGGTTTTTTTCCAAATCTGAATACTATTGCAGGATCTTTGATTATGGCAATCTGGACCTGAATGACGACGCCAAGATTCCAGCGGCATCTGAATTGAAAACTAAACCTGATGGGTGGGAGACGACAACTAAAACACAAGAAGGGAACATATGGGAGATGACGCAGAGAGAGGAAGATGTTCTCATTCAAGAGTTTGAGCGACGACTTGCTTTCAGTAAATTCCAGGTGATGAATTTATAAACTTTAGTATAACCAGCAGCATTTTATGAGTATCACCACAGCATGTATGTAACATTTGATAATCAAAAGCAGTTGTTAGTTCATGAAGTCTGAAATTGAAATCAGATTATGTGAATTAGAGTTGAATTCCCATGCCATCAATTATTTTGATAATGGTTTTCAATGGTGAGTGTAGGTTGCAAGCTTCATCAAAACACATATATTTAGTCGACGGAGACCGATAGATGGATGGAGTTATATGATAGAGGAATTGGGTCCGAATGCGAGGAAAGGGAAAGGGAGTGTTCAGAGGATGGTTAGTCTTGCTGATCCATCTACACAACCTTACAAGGAGGAGAAACCAGCTATTGCACCTAAATTGCCCTCCTACAAAGGAAGGTGATAACTTATGCAAACCATGTTGATAAAAAATGGAACAAAACAATATTATTATTATTATTATTATTTTCTTTCTGGATAAATCATTGCAGTTGTGAAACAATATGCTGCAACTCTCTCCCCCTTTTTTTCCTGGACCTGAATTTTATGTGTTGTATGATGGAATTTAATTAAGAATTGCAGATGAGTTGCACTTTATTTTATTGAAAAGTTGTGTGTAACAAGCTTTATAAATAAGAACAATCTCATCCAGGATAAGTTTAAAATACAGCCTAACAATAAATCAGACATAATTCAGTATTTTGCATTTAATAATAACAGCCTGAATTGATATTGCAATTAAATCACACGTTAGGAAATAAAGAAGAAATGTTAGTTTGAAGCAATCAATTAGCATTCCTCCATTGCAAGAGATGAAACCATAGATTCACAAGGCAAGAAAATACCAAAAGAAGATGTGAAGCCACCACAGCAGAAAAAATGAAATGGCTGAACAAAAACAAGGGGGTGTTACTGAACTAGTAGAAAAAAGCACAAAACTTTGAATAATCCAGTAGCAGTAAGACCAACAAGAGGGTGAAACAACTACACAAACTCTTTAGATCAGCTTAGTTGATCCCATCTTTCTTAGCATACACAACGTACTTCCTTTAATTCAGAAGCCGCTGCTTTTGATCACATATGTCAGCTGGTGATGTGCGAATGATGCCAGATTAGTTGTAAAAATATACATTTTACTGGCCGTGGGGAGTGGTTTTGCGCGGTTGCAACTATTGTCAGTCAGTTATGCCGTCATTTCTATCAGACATAGAACTCGGGCAAATCGAGGATTTTTTATCTGCTAGGAAGCTGTACATTTCTTGAAGTCTTGATTTATTTTCAGCCCACCATTTCTCAGCTTGTTGTTCGCTGAACCGCTTCCGACTGCAGAATGAATGTCAGGGAATAAACAAGTATAAGAACAAATTGTTGAAAAATGTGGACAAAAAAAGGGCAGCACATTTTCACAATGTTGAAATATTCTTTTAATAGTACGTGATGGAATCATGGGGTCCAAAGTAAATAGACGGATCATGTAAGATAACAGACCATCTATAATTTAGTTCATGAGCAAGTAGGTTATCCATATTAAAGAACAAAAGCAACTTTGTGTTTGGGCCTTTCTCATAACAGTAGTGGTAACAACAGAACCACTAATCGCAAGGTTAGGGTTGTAAACAGATGACAACTGATAGCCTGTTTTCGCAATTTTAGGTTTGACAATTTACCCTTAATTTTGATTTGACAAAATTGGAACTGCTTGTTTGTTATCAAAGTTTTTCTCAACCAATGATAAGGAAAACATCTGACATACCTGAAGCGGACACGCTTGAGACACTTCTCACCTCCAGGGATGACAGAAACAGTAAAAAACACTCCTGGCTCAGCATTCTCAACAAATTCTGTCTCCTCTGTGGTCCTGTTAGCATCGTTAGGTAATCCATTGATTGTGTGGCTGCTAGAGGCTGCTGTCTGAGATGTTATCCTTCCACCCAAATCAACTGAGGAATCTAAACTCAATAGATGTGAAGCCTGGGCACCATTAGCTGCCAAATCGTTGATGTATGCATCTCCTTCAGGAATCTTTTCAGCCATTTCCTTCAACTGCCAATTGCCATATTCCAAAAGAAAAGGTGGAATCAGAATGGAAACATCTGAGAAAGAGGTACATTTATAGAGATCTGTAGGTTGTATAAATTTGATCATAAGTCATAAAAACCCAGAATATGCAGAGTCAAGCAAACACTTTATGCTATATTTGTTAGAAATGTGGTAATGCTAGGGAATGCCACACAGAAACATGATACAAAATAACAGAAGTAGTCAGGAGCCCAATGTTTTCTCGCATGCAAATTTGGAATCCAGTTGTTTGGATGATTCGAACATTTCAATCAGTTAATTCCACAATATCCTTATTGACGGTCATTGTTAAGCACAATTGCTGTCTTAACCTAATGGAATTAGGTAAGCTCCTCAAACATCAGCCATCTGTTCCATAGACATAAGAGCCTTACTTAAGTACACGGCTATACTTCTCAAGGTGTCATAGGATTATTCATGCCTTAAATTTGTATCCCTGTTTCAAGTAGGGAATTTAAGAATGATAAACAAAGAGTCTTTGAAATATGATCAAATCAAGTGATCGACTATATGCATCAGATATTCAGTCCATATAATGCGAGTGGAAAGGATTGATCATTCAGAGGGAGGAGGGAATCCCAAATACAACAGTGTATTACACCTCCATTTAAAATAATAATCCTAAATATACAATCACCCAACATTCCTTGGCACATCCAAGCAGCAAATAGAAGACCAACAGTGGACAGTCAGCAATATCACTTGTCCAAACAATATGTGATTTTCAACAAAATACCATAATCCAATAATTTCGCGTAACTGATGATTTGATGAGAAGAATCTAGCAAGAAGCCTCAACATATAGGCGTTTTCAGGCAAAACCATCACACTATGAAAACAAACACATGGCCATCAAATTTGGAGAAGAAGACTACCTTTGCAGCAAGTGACTTTATTACTTCTTTCGCAGCCTTGCATTTCGCAGCCTCATCACCTGCTACGGCTGTGGCCTCCTTCAGCTGCTTCAATGTTCTCTCCATCTCTGCTTCTAAAAATTGTGATTTGCGTGTCAACTCCTCCACCTGCAGAACAGCCAATCCCAAAGACTGTCAAGTAAAACTCAAACAGGTTAGAAGAACATCAAATCTGACAAGCAATGCGACAGTTACAAAGGATTTTTTAAGGCAATAGATACAAGGGAACTAGTCATTCTTCCTTTAAATGAAGTTTTCAGAGGTTAACAGTTCACATTAAGCTAAATAATTGTAATTCATGCATGAATCTAATAAACAGGAGAATTGATATCAAACTGACAGCCAGTACATGCAAAAACTTTCCCAGTAATCATCATTATTTACTGCCGTCTACCAAAGCAAGCACGTATTTACTAAGAAAGGCTAAAACTAATATAACTAGGTCAAGACTGATAAGGACTTGGGATTTTTATTTTAAGTTCAGTTTATATCTTTCAAAGTAATTTATAGAGCTGAACTTTGGGCAACATCTGTGTCCTGAATTAGCCAGGTTAAATGGAAATATTTCACTAATATTCTGGTCGAGCAAGATGTTATAAGCGAGCTCCACGTCTTCAACCTATTTGGTAGACAAGAACTTCTGACACTGTGAGAACTGAGGCATTCGCATGGCGCATGTATAGACTCAATTACTATATATATATTTCCATTGCACAGTTTTTCAACTGAGCTTCCACAGCACCCAAAACCTGCACTGAGAAGGATACCTCAATAGAATAAATGATTAACAAAGGCTCATAAAAATCAGCTTCTACAAATGGGATGAGGCATGTTGATTATTTTTCTTGTCATAAATATAGTCTATCATGACTATCAAATAGTAAGTTATATTATGTACAGCAGACTCATATCTCAATAGGATCAAATGATTGACAAAGAATCTTAAAAATCAGCTCCTACAAATGGAACGAGGCATGTTAATCATGTTTCTTATCAATGTTATCATAAAGAAAGTCTATCATAACTATCAAAGAGTAAGTTATATTGTGTACAGCAGACTGACACCTCAATAGAATCAAATGATTGACAAAGGCTCTTAAAAACCAGCTCCTACAAATGGGATGAGGCATGTTGATCATGTTTATTGTCATAAACATAGTCTATCATGACTATCAAATAGTCATTTATATTTTGTACTGCAGCATCAATCTAATTAGGGGTCATTTAATAAAAATTCACATCCTAAAGTTATTTAAGATTAACAAAAGAATGAAAATAATATAAGCCTCTAAAGATATCAAGAATTTATCTAATGGTTCAGAAGCAAATCATCTATGAAACTTCAATTTGTGCTGGTTATAAGCTTTTAGCCATCCACACTTCTATGTCCACTCAGAAAGACAATTCAACCAGCTCTAAACTATAATTACCCAACATTAACTAGACCAATGGTTCAAAATATGAAGTTATAGGCGCCCATTTTAAACAGCTGAGAAGCATAAAATATTCGATTGATAAGCAATGCCTACTTGTAACTTTAATCTGACAACTTCTTGACTTAGGTTGTCATTAGTTTTCTTCGAATCATCAGCAACTATTAAGTGGGTTGTATAATCGGTCCAAGTTGGACTTGGTGCACTTGACACAGGGGATGTTGAACGAGAAGCTATTCTTGAAACTGGAAGAGAAGCAGAGAACATTTTCTTTGAAGATCCATGTAATACACTCGGAAAATTTGACAAATAAAAGCTTCCCCACTTGGTTGTTTCACTTAAATTAGGGGACGCTCTTATATTATTTGTCTCAGATCTACAGAACAACTTAGCTTGTTTGTTTTCACCCTTTGAATCAACTGATGAAAGCCTAGAGAAATTTCCCTGCTGTTTAGAACTCAAACTGTCCTTATCGGCTTGTCCATTGGAAATCTGGTTTTGAATTCCAACTTGATGCTTTAAGAGTTGCTGAACCATTCCAGATCGCGTTGACTTTTTAAGCTTTGTGTAGCATTCATCACACACACGGTAAGGTTTGTTAATATTTGGCGCCAGAGAAGCTTTTACGGATTTTCTGCTGCTGCATGCTTTGCAAAAGACCAGTCCACAGTTATAACAGTTATGACGTTTTCTTCTGAGACCAAAAGGAAGACGGCAACCAGAGCAAATAGACTGATCAACACTTGAGACCCATTTGTGAAGACAGATGACAGCAGTAAAGGTCGACCCACATACAACACCCTTAACTTGCTTGTCTTTCAAAGCTTCAACTAGTGTTGGGGCATTGCGATCATCATTGTCCCCGTGGCCTAATCTGCCATTTGCCCCTTTACCCCATGTGTAGACTTCAGTTCTGGATGTAAGTACAGCAACATGATAAGAACCACATGCTATCTCTTCAACAAAACAATCAGAAAGTTCCCCTTCAACACGAACAGGAACCTTTCCATCTGCTTCTGGATTCCCAAGCTGTCCATAAAGTGTACTCCCCATAGTATATACCCGACCAGTAGTTGTGAGCGAAACCGTAATGTCGTGCCCACAGGCAACCTGAGAAAAGTTTTGCTCGGATAAAGAAGTTACACATGCTGGAAGCAGTCTAGATACTTTATCACAATGACCAAGTCTACCTTTATCCCCGTCACCCCATGTAAATAATTTGCCAGATGAAGAACTTCCTGAATCTGAAGATTCTGCTGAAATTTCCACAACTGCAGCAGTGTGCCAGACACCACAAGCTGCTCGTACAGTACGCAAACCTTTCAAGGCTTCCACTTGTCTTGGCATATTAACACTTCTATGATCTCCATGGCCCAAAGCACCAAATGTTCCTTCACCAAATGTAAAGAGTTGACCCGCTGATGTTACAACGGCAGTATGCCATGGCCCACATGACACTGAAGACACATGCAAACCTTCTAGCTGACCAGTTACTTGTTTAGGAATCCAGTGACTAGCCTCGCTTCCATGTCCAAGAAGTCCATAACTGTGGATTCCATCACCCCATGTATAAAGATCTCCCGACAAAGTTACAGCACAAGTATGATATTCTCCACATGCAACAAGTTCAATATTCATACCACCAAGGGCATCAATAAGCTTTGGATGTGAAACATCAGCATCTGCCCCATGTCCAAGCCTGCCACCAGATTCTTCACCCCAACTGAAAACCTCCCCCTTCTTCGTAACTACAACTGCATGCCTACCCCCACAAGCTATATTCTGAACATCGAGAACTACTGCTGATTCCAGCGCTTTTGGTAATGATGCATCCATTTTTGTTGCACATGAGCTTCCAATCCTACAGTGACCGCCACCAAGAAATCCATCACCTATGCCTTTCCCCCATATATATACATCACCTAGAGCATCAAAATCTTCATGGTTTGAGCCGTGACTGGAAGAGCTTACAGCACTAGAAAGACTAACTCTGAAGGTTTCAGATGCAGAGCCTCTTCCATTTGCATTATCCACACATCCAGATGACAACAAATCCTTACTTGCAGAATCTGAAGTGGTGGACTTGGCAGCTGAACTTTGCAATATCACATCAGCGAATAATTTTGCATAACCATTAGCTGGGGGATTCTCTACAGGGAGTTGAGTATATTGAGTCTCTCCAGAATCCTAAAAGAAGAAATGTACTAAAAATTTCTGTTTGGGAAATGAGGATCAAAATATTTAAACAAAGAATCAACAAGAATAATTCAATATCTGGATACTTAAATTATATCACATTTAACAAACCTTTTGGAAGATCTCACCACCACAAAATGGCAACGTGAGTGGAGAGATTTTTTGTGTGGTTGAAGCATTCTTGTTGGATAAGGTTCTATCGCCTATCGATTCCAATCTCACCTTTCTATAACCATCACGTGATATCAATGCCCTCAAACCAACAAACCATACTTCTGCTTCATCCTTGTCCTTGCATATCTGTTATAAATATCACATATCAAGAATGATTTATTACATTGAAAAAAAGTAAGGTATTTGCGGCAAAGGGACAAAATAAAATTGCTGAAAAAAAAGAAGATATGCCAAACAGTAGAAGCTCCAAAATATCTAACAAGTCCAACATGATTTGGTCATAGAGGAAAAATATGCCGAGCATCAATTAAGAGTACCTACCAAATCTAAAGACCGATCATTATAGATGAGAGAAAAGGATTGATATTCCTTATCAGGACGTGGATATCTCTGAAATATTGCCTGAAATCAAGGTAAGATGAAAGTACATAAGACACAGGCAATAATGTTAAGATCAAATTACATTAGACACAGGCAATAAAGGTAAGATCAAATTACATGAGACAAATATTACTAATATATATTTAGAAATAAGTAAAACTGCTAGAAAATAAAAAAACAGAGACCCTCAAAATACAAAATGGTCAAACAATCTGTCAAGCATTGACAATAAATCATATAGAAATGCTGATTGCAAAAGTTTCAATTTCAAAGACTGATTTTCTGCTGATATTATATATTTAAACCAAGATATGTATTTCCAGAAGTCCACACTCATTTTTCATGCATTAATGGTACCGTTGCCTGCATCGGACATTTGCACAATAAATAATTTGCACTGCTTTTGAACAACAAAACAGAGTAAGGGCTCCACAAACATAGATCATAATAAATTTAACCATTTATAAGTAACTAAACAGCACCCTCGATAAACTGAAGATAGAACTGGCCAGGGAGCAATTAAACCAAGTTTAGCTTCAGGAGTTAGAGTGCCAAATATTTGAGGCACAAGACACCACAGCCGTCAACAATTTCAGTACTTAAATGTATCTTTTATAAATTTGTATTTTACAAACTACATTTGAACAGTATCGTCTAATTAACTGCAAATAAATAGTGTAATCTGTTGGATATCGAACATGCACTAGAAAACTGAGATGATGACAGTGGAACTTACAGTACGTTGGCCAGGTATGATCTTTGATACATGGCTGAGAGTTAGCTGTTTCTCTTCTTTTCCAGAATACCAAATGAGGATAGTCCCATCCTACAAGCACACACAAGAACCTCATCAAGCATCCTGAGAGTCCATCAAAACTTGATTTTAAAACATATCTTAGATCATATTAGATGCCAAAAATAACAACCCTTGGCAGAAGAAGATCAAATATTTATTGAAAATAATTTGCACAACTGAAAGTATGTTAGTTTGAAGAGGAAAAAACATGAAATGGAGCATGAACTACACATATAATGGCAAATAAATCAGATGGAAGATAGATGAAAATGATATTAATTAATTGCAATAAACTCACAAGAATATTTTCATAGTGCTCCACTCAGCGTCTAGACCATTTCTGAAAGTGGTGTTGGGGGAGACGGAACTTGCATTTGCTATTCTATCAAATTTCAGCAAAAGGGACATTGCAATGTGTATTCCAAATTATGGACCAATTTAATGCACCTTGAATCTTGTCCTTTCCTCAACATTGTTCAAGCATATTAGATGTATTGCTTAGTTTTTTGATAATTCAAAATTTCATAGAGTATAGAGTGAATACCAGCTTTTTAACAAGAATAATGTATATGGAGATTATTTAGGTCACATTGGAAAAACACAACTAATTTCTTGGCACCTTTCTATCATTATGCTTAGGAAACATATTTTCTGAGGAAACATGATCGAACATCCAATCACAAATTTCCTGAGGAATATGATTTAGTCACTCTACAGTGTCACCCATCAAACTTGCATACTAGAGAGTGCTTAAGCAAATACATAAAACACAAAATTATTCAGCAAACATCGTAGGCGACCATCGTCAAATACCATTAGTTCTAATTTGTCAACAATATGGCCGCCACACCATGTGGGAAGGAGAATGATAGCATGACCATAAACAAAAAATTATTTACATAACTTACTTTAGAAAGCCTGAATGGGCAAAACTTTGGCTTCCCTCTGCGTCCATACTTAAGCAAACAAGACCCCTTCTTTAAGGCCGTAATTGCCTGAAAATTAAGTTAATAGATGATACCACGAAATTAAAACAAAGATCTCAGCTAGTTATGGTGTTTTAAGCATAATAGTTGCCATGAAGAAACTCCACAAGTGTATAGGTTCTAGGTGGCATGTGAAATAAACTCAAGCTACTAGTACATTCTCCGATGTCAATGTGAATTATAGTTTCACAATCAAAATAAACAGATGAATATGTACCTGCTCAACATCTCTAGGAGAATCCGCCATCCACAAAGTAAAGTCAAGTGTTGCACATGCAGATGCAAGCTTGTGGCATGGCCATATAATCTCCAAGCTTTCCCCATAAAAGAAACTTAACCAAATCCCTTTCTCCAGAACAGAAAAACAGATTCCTCATCAATTCCTGTTAGAATTTGAAATTCGAATCAATGACTTCAACTGAAAACTCCGTTTCAAACACCATAATTCTTAATTTAAATCAAATATTCAATGATCATGCCCTCAACCTGGGAAAAAAACACTGGAAATGATCTCAAACTAGCAACATAAGGATCTGAAACCCTAGAATCACAAGAACCAGTGAGTATAAAATGGCTTCCACAATACGTCATGCACCACAATGCCACACCAATCACATCCGCACCCTCCTCATTGCAGCTCGGAACGTCAACAACAGCTTGACAAAAACACAAACCCTAAAACATTGCGATCCACGACCATGAAGCAATAACTCCAAAAAATCACACAAACCAAAGCTCCATTGCCATTCAAACAACAAAACCACAAAGAATTACGACAATGGAGAAGAGAAACTACACGCCGGCGGAGAACCACCGTGGTGCACCCCAATCCACGGCCATTGTGGTCGAAATACGGGGTCAATGGGCTCGGATCGACGAGGAGAAGCGATCGCCGGCACTAGAAATGGGAATGAGGGCACGTATGAGAGTTGATTTGGGGTGTCACGGCCGAGGGTTTTGAATCAAGAACTCGAGAAGAACGTTTGGGAGGGAACGTTGTTCTCGGAGAAGGCTAACATGCGCCGCGAGCTCTCGCTTTCTCGGACTTCCCTTTTTATCCCCATTTGTGCCACGTCAGCAACGGAAAGAAGTTTGTTGGCGGATTCCAACGAAACGTGGTTTTTTTTTTTCTTCACCTTTTAGTCCTTCAAAATCTCGAAATTTCTCATTTGGCCCCTTAGTTTTTTATTATTATTTTTTTAATAACAAATCAGAGTATTTACTGACTGGAAAAATAAATAAATAAAATAAAATATAATGCTTGAGAAAATCTGTATTTTATGAGCTTTAAATTATGTATCGAAATATCATCTCTCTATATTTAATGTCATATCTTATGTTGAAATACAGTTTCACATGAATCTAAGTGAACTGATATTATTAATAAAATCTTCAAGTGAGATTAATTTTAATTAATATAAACGTTTAAGTTTGAGAGTATGAGTGTATCTTTACAGGATTTTACTTTATTTCCTCCTATGGTATAATCAGTTATTAATAATATATACAATTATTTAAAGTTTTATTAAAATGTAATAATTTAATTTTATTTTGTTAAATATAAGACGCAGATCAGCGTACCTTCAAATGATTATATTAAATCCAATCAGAAATTTGAATAGTTGATCTTCAAAAACTGAATGGTTCTTTCAGGTCAAATTGATATCTATCATACCCAAGTGCAACAAACAAACCAAAACTTCAGGCTGAATTTTTCAAACCATAATTGAGTTTCAGATAAGACCTGTTTAACTTCACACCAAAAACCAAAATAAAACCTGAATATTTGACCTCATGGCTTCAATTTAAACAAAAAACTAATCTAACACACTTAAAATATCAAAAACAGTGTCCAGAAATTAGTTCCAGAATGGTACATAGATCATACATCACAATAAACAGAGAATTTTTTTTACACTATATATATTTATATATTCTCTTGAACACTCAAGTTCCAGTAGCAAAACAACAAAGTAGAACAAGTCAGAACATCTTTTTTTAAATCAGGGAAACAGGTATTCTTCAAGTTCTTGAACAATTAACCTGCAAAATAGTCTGATTTTAGTATGAGCATGTTGAATATAAATAGTTAAATACAGAAACAGAAAAGTTAATTCCTCTTGTTCTTCAGCTCACCAGAGCAGAAGGGAGTGGCATGCCTTAGTATCGATACAGATCATCAAAGATTGAATAACTGTTACTGTTTAAGGCTTTTGCTTCCTGTTCAGCTGCCACTTCCTCAAGGATAGATTTTGTCTTACCTTTCCTGGCCTTTGGTGCCTTTTCAGCCTGCAATGAGGAGAAGTTTCAATCATAATTGAAGAAATAAAAATTGTTACAATGAAAATACTTGTTTGCCTTGCTAATGAGATTCTCAAATGCTTCCGGCCCATTCTCCTCAATGTATCTCTCTGCAGCTTGTAACGCATTGTCTGATTTACCGAAGATGTCCTTTTTGCGTGGTACATACCATATATTAACTGTCTGATGATTCACAAACAATGGTCTGACAAAGTGCTGATAAACATATGCAGCACCGCTGAAGTAAGGGAGGACCAACCAGCAGTTAAAGATCAGCTTTGCATATGACCAAAATGGAAGCCTGTGATAACAATGAAAATGCAGTACAAGGGATTCAATTCAACAATCAAATGAGGAATGCTATAGCGTTCGAGGAAAACTTTTTTAAAGTTTGTTGTTAATATAGATAAGATTCTAAGGAAAATGAAACAATAACATCATAATCATATTAGTACCATAGTGTCATTCAGCACAGGGCAAAGTGCGCAATTTGTAGAATAAAGATATATACCATATTATCGAAATTTTATACATAATACATAAAGAAAGCATATGGTCATGACATATAAAATAAGTCAAACATGCCTTCATAAAGTGGTAATCAATATGAGATTCTCGAAAAATGATCTAAGATTAAAAGAGCCACAAAAAATTAAAAAAATAATTAAAAAACAATCAATAAGCAAAAAATAAATTAGGAATGGGAAGAAGGAACCATGCCTAGCAAGCTATTTTGCTTTGCTGAATGTCTTCAAGGAATTCACCAAGTCTCTAATTGGAATATTTTAGTGATTACCAGATTACCAAACATTGGACATCTTGTATGCCATGTTTCTTTCAAGCTTGTTTATCATTAAAATTATCTGAATTAATATAACCTTCAAGTATCCATTCGCTCTGAGAATAATTCAACAAGCTCATATAAAAGTTCATAGATTGCTTTGAGGCCTTATCATGCACAGTCATCAATTAAGAGAAAACGGTCACCCCTTTTAACAAGAAAATTTGACAATGCTGCCAGGAATTGTGGCAGAGGCAAAGAACACAAATATAGGCCAAACAGTCAACAATATCATCTATTTGTCAACTTTTCAAAGGAATTACTAGGCTTACACAGCCACACTTCCATTTGCTTGGCATAGCCTAACATATGAATTTTGAAGAAACGTTTTCATGCAGCAGGTCAAATAGATGACAAGATATAACCAAGTACATTAAACAAAATCCAGTTTACTATCCAAAATTAACTTATGCTGTGAGCACCTGCATCGTAAAAAAAACTGTCCATAGATATATCTTTGAACAGCCTCGGATTTAAGTAGCTCAAATTTTTATGTAACTAAAAAATGATATGCATGTGAATTAGATATTTGGGTCAATATGTTAAACCACACAAACAAATCAGAAAAGTTATGATGCAACTATAAAAAATAAGTTACAAAGAAGAGATGTTGGTGCAAGCTAAAGTCAAACATCACTACCGAAAATATGACACACTAATAGATTAGAAAATAGGAGAAAAATGTAGAATAATAATCATCTAAATCGAGAAACATATTTACCATTCGATGACTTTAGCAAAAGTTAGCTCAAACAGAGTAATTAACGAATACAAAACCCAGTATGTGAGCCACTGTTGATCATCAATAGGAGACTTGGTTTCTATTGCCTTTACTGAAGCATACCTATGAACAAAACAACAGTAAGTGTGCATTCTTTTCAATACCAGAAACAATGTTGCACGAAGAAAAGGTAATAGTCAATGTTACTTACAAAGGATAGACAAGTGTCACCAGAGGCCTGAAAAAAAGAAAAAAAAAAACCAACATTAGCAATAAGTGATATCGAAAACCGCACAACTTGTGGCATCCTGATTCTTAATTGTCAGTGAAAAATAAATTCATTTACAAAAAGGATGAAGTCAAGAGTTCTCGGCTAGCATGTAGGCAGGCCAGTTGTTAATACCAAATAGGCAGCCCAAATTACAGTTCCATCAGAGCTCTCTGAATTCAATATGACCTTTCTCAAAACAGAATACATGAAACTAAAAGCTAAAGATTAATTTGACTAATCTCTAGCACATCCTCATCCTTCCAAGCAATAGCGATAGAGACAAAATAAGAGTCCTGCTGGATAACCCTGTTTCACTTAAGACATGATACACTCAATTTGCTTGGTCAATGATCTGATATTACTGAAATCATATAATTGCACATCCTGCAGTAGTCCCTGTGGGGTGTTTGTAAGAAAGTAAAAATAAGAAAAAAGGAACCTTCACAATCTAAAATAGTAGGACATAGACTGGTTCACCGAAGAACATTGAACAAAAGACTGCATCAAACAAGAGTCAACCATTTTCAATGGGAAAATGATGGATAAGGAAACCAATTCAGAAGAGGGACAATGTTTTTTAAACACACACACACGCACAGAACTGCATTAAACAAATGTCAATTCAGAAAGGGGACGGAAAATGATGGATAAGGAAACCAATTAAGAAGAGGGACAATGTTTCTAATACACTTACAGGAGAAACATTCATGCATTCGCACTAAATTGACCCAAAACATCAAATTTTTTGATGAAATTTGCGAGGAAGAAAACCAAAGTGAGATATTAATGTTAAGATTTCACAAAAACACAGATTTCACTGCTTACCTGCCAATGTTTCCTCAACGAAACTCAAACAGCAGCCATTTTCAGAGGGGGAAAAATAAGGATTTTGATATTTACCCAAATCCAAGATAACAAAAGGAATAAAAACCTAACTCATCTCCACATCTTCAAACGAATCATAAGAGAGATCAAGCAAGAGATCTTATTTCTTCGGACAAAAAATAAAAAATAAAAAAGTCTATTTGTCGATGCATACCCAGCAAGAACATCGAAGTTTTTGGCCACGACCTTGATGAATGATCCGGAACCCATGCTTGCTTTCTTGAATTTCTCACAATTGCTCTCTCTGTTCAGAGATCTTTCGTAGAAAATTAGAAGCGTTTCTTATCAGTCTCACACTGAAAAAAAAGCGAGCATCGAAAGGAGAGGAAAAGCGGTGTTTTTTATTTATTTATTTATTTATTTATTAATAATCACTTTATTTTTCACATATAAATCGAAAATTTAATTAAAAAAAATATATGACAAATAACATAAATAATCCCTTACCTTCCCTCTGTTTCTATTTCTCACAATTTTCTAAACAAAATTTCATTTTATTTTTATCAAAAAATACCCAACAAATTTTAAACTCAAAACACTAGTTTTTACAAAGAAATCAATATAATCTAAGAACTTTTTAATTTTATTTCTATTTGTCTTTATAAAAATGCAAGATGAAAATCAATAAGTTTTTTTTATTCATTTTATAATAAAAAAATATAAACAATTATTTTTTTAACATGATTTATTCATATTTAAAAAATTCAATAAATATACTATTAAAAAAAATAAGTAATAATGCATGATACATATTTTTGAAGTTATTTAGATCATTTAGATAAATAAAAAAAATTATATATACAAGTGGTCTAGAATAAAAGAAAAAAAAACACAAAAAATACTTTGAAGTACTTAATAATTTTCAAGCATAAAAAAGCATTCCGTTGCCGGGATTTGAACCCGGGTCGTCTGGGTGAAAGCCAGATATCCTAACCGGACTAGACGACAACGGATTTTGTTCATGTCTGCCAATAAAAATATATAACTCATTTAGTAATCTAACACCTAAATCCCTCGGCTCAGCCTCCGCGCTTCTCCCTAGTCGTCCAATGGCGGCCACCGAGCTCGAAGAGCTCCTCGGCTTCCTCTCCTCCCCTTCCCCCAACCTCAAGCAAGCAGCCCTCGAGATCGTCCGTGGCCTCACCGGCTCCGATGAAGGTATCGCCTCCCTCGCTGCCGCCCCCCGTGCCCTCGCCCTTCAACCCCTCACCTCACTCCTCCGTGACCCCACTCCCGGCCTTGCCTCCTCCGCCGCTGACTCCCTTGTCAACCTCTCTCAGAACCCTAGCATCGCTGAAGGGCTCGTTTCGCTGGGCACCATCCTGGTTGCCATGGATTTGGTCTATAAGAACGGTGTGGATCCCGGGCTTGCGAGCCGGCTGGTGATGCTGCTCGCTAATCTCACTCAGATTGATTCCGGCGCCACCGCGCTGCTTCAGGTGATTTATTTGTGATGTCTTGATATTATTTGTCAAGAAAAATTGCGACTTGTAATTTGGTGTTTGTTTTATATTCATCTGAATTGCTTTTGATTAATTGGGTGTAAATTAGTGCTCAATTTACGGTAACTTCTTTAATTGTTTGAAAGATTGCTCCTTTCTAAAGTTCAATGACATCTTGTTAGTAGCAAGCTTGTTGCACTATGAACTTTTGGAGTGCATAAACGTTTCTCCAACTTGTCTAAATTTAGTTTGGAATTAGATTTTGCTTGAATAAGTTCATCTTGATAATGAAAGTGCACAAAGGAATGAATGACTGGACTCATTCATTTGTTCAGATTGGAGATGATAAGATGGAGGGCTTGTATGTCTCAAAGCTTGTGAGGTCGTTCTGTCGGTCTTCTTCCAGTGAAGCAAAAGGTTCAGTACTTAATGCTGAGTTATGGGATTCATGGCGATTAGGTGCTATTTTGTGTGGTTATGTGTGTGAAATGTGTTCATAGTTACTGTCTGTCATTGATTGTCTATTGCAGAGGATATCTTTGAGCATGTTTCTCTTGTACTTGTAAATATATCGAAGCTCGAAGCTGGAAGGAGGATTCTATTGGATCCGAAACGAGGCCTTTTGAAGCAGATTGTTCGTCAGTTTGATTCATCTAGTCTGCTTAGAAAGAAGGGGGTATGCCCATGGTTCATTGCATGTAGTCATTTTTTTCTTTTAAATATGAAAGTTACAACCTATCGAATAATGAGGCAAATTATATTTTCGGATAGGTAGCTGGAACAATACGTAATTGTTGTTTTGAAGCGGACAATCAACTCCAAAATTTGCTTTTGATATCCGAGTTTCTTTGGCCCGCATTACTTCTACCAGTCGCAGGCAACAAGGTAATATACTCGGAATTTGTATAGCTCACTCGGTTATATGGTTTTTGCTTGTATTGCATTGTGGACTGACAGTTGGAAGTTTCAGTTTTATCATTATCAAATCTTGCATTACACCTTACTGATTATTATTATTATTATTATTATGATCATTATTATTATTGTTGTTGTTATGTAATTGTTCTTTCTTTCTTTTTTGTATACTTCTGTGTTATTCTTTTATTATGTTGGTTCAAGCTGAATTTGGTTTTGTTTTCAGGAAAATCTTTGCATTTTCATTTTTTACAATTCTTCTTTTTCTTTTTCTTTCTTTGTTAAATGTCAAAGACCAAAGTGTATCTTTTGTGTGATAGTTTTCACTTTTCAGCTTAGGCATGGCCATGCAGTAGCTAATATATACAGTTCAAATTATAGTTCTCATAGTTGTGTGTGTTAATTACGCACCAAATTCATATAGTATTTGATTTATCCTCTTGGATTAGACTTGTAATAAAATATGTTATTTCTCAGGTTTACAGCCAGGAAGATACATCAAAAATGCCTCTGGAGATTGGGAATGCCCTTTCTCATGATCGGGAACCTGTTGATGATCCAGAAATCCGTGTGCAGGCATTAGAAGCCATTTACTTGATTACCTTGCAGGTTTGAAACACCTACCAATTTATAAATAAGTTTTTGCTTAATCGTAATACTTTTAGTTCTGTGACATATGGATGAGGATAAGTAAACTGATTTTCAGTGTCTTCTCCAAAGATCAATTATTCTATAAACTCCAAACAGAACCAATAACACTAGTGCTTTTTTTTTTGCTTTCCTCTTTCTCTCAGGAGGCCGGACGCAGAGCTCTGTGGTCTGTCAATGGACCACGGATACTGCAAGTTGGTTATGAAGATGAAGAGGATCCGAGAGTAATGGAAGCATATGAGTCGATCGGCTCTCTGGTATCCCTTAATTGCCCATGGATCTTATTTATATATACATCTTGCCTTTTATCATACAAAATTTGCTGTTGTAGTTAAGATTAAAGTTCCTGTATAATAGTTATAATGAAGTTGAGTTGCGCACATAGAAATCCATAATTTTTCTATCAAGCCATGGACATAACATTCTTTAGTCGTTTTATATTTAAACAGCTTGTTGGCAATCCTGACACCGAGGAATCGGCGACTCAAAATGTTAAGAACAACTGATTGATTGATTGGCCTTAAACTGTTTCCACTTTCCCAGCTATATTTTTTCCTCTGCTGGTTTTGGTGTGTGGGGAGACTATCTGTAATTTATTTTCTTCACGCTTTTATTTCAATGAGAAAAATTTTTAGTACATTGAAGCTCCTTTTAAACCGTAAGTAATCAGCTGGTGCTGTTGTTGAAGCTATAATTTGCAGCTGTTGTTATTTATTATGGTCTGTAAGGAGTTTTGTTTCTTGAAAGCACAATTTATTATGTTATAATGAAAATTTCCTTGTTTTTATAAAGTTAATTTTAACCCCAAACTTAAATCATTTACAAGTAGAAGCTTTATCTTTTAACTCTTCACGCACGGTCTTACTTATTTATTTATTTTTATTTTCCTAACGGCTACTGATTTGTGATTTATAAACATAGAATAACGTTTAATGTATACATACATATGAACACTTGAATTACTAAATGAAAAAAAAGTGATCTCTTGCTTTTTTGAATACCATAAATCCTCAATAGAAAAAACAAACAAAACTCTGCTTTCAGGAACCCTAAAAAACAAATGCGATACACACTTCTCATAAACGATAACTTTAAAATGTCATACATGTATAAATTAAACACTTGGGACTAAAAAAAGGCTTAGCAAAAGATAATTAAAGGGTCATTTTTTTTTTTAGACAGACAACAAGGTTCACCAGAAGCACCAAAGAGGTACAAACAAATGAAAAGAGAAACATAACATATATAACTAAGGAGATGCCTCTACCAGACTACCTCCCATTTTGAGCTAAATTACCAGCATGGCTAAGGAAAGATATTTCTCTAGGGCATGATCAGAGAAATATAACTCGCAAAAAATGGAAATGACCATGCTTGCAAGGATGATTTTCTTGCATCAGTCCACTATGAAACCGGAAGATATGGCTTTGCACAAACTAGGCATGGAAGTCTAACTAGAAAATGATTGTTGGTAAAATTTTAGCCGCTCCCCCCCTCATCATCTTCATCTTCATCGGAGCCCTTCTCCTGTCGTAGAACATACAACCAAAAAAAGACAAGGATGCAGTGGTCAAACATATGAGGAAATATTTTCCACAACGTATAACTTTATCATGACTTCCAAATGCTGATTGGAAAAGCTTGTCACACGAACTATATACATACCATGCACATAATGCTGAGAATGCCAGTGAGATGCAAAAACATTTATATATGTGGACGTTCTAGGAGAACAAGATGCTAGCAAATAGTTCATCTTTGCAGTGGTACCAAGTTAAGGCTGGTTTGTGCATGACATAATTGGCAAACTTCAGATTAAACATCCACTTGAACAGATTAATAATGTGGAAACAACATTTATGGCACAGATTATCCTGAGATGAATTCTGTTTCAAATCATAGACTGACTATAGGAATAACACTTGAAATCGTTATGATTAGGCAGTAGGAGACATGGTACGGCCAAGATGGAAATGAGATCTTAAAAATACCAGTTTTAATAGATATAAATACCTCATCTTCTTCGTCATCATCCTCATCGTCTTCTTCATCCTCTTCAAAATCATCCTCATCAGCTTCCTGTGTCAGTGAGACCATACTAGTTGGTCATATCTTACATTACAGTAAACAGCAAGCACAAATTTAAAAATATCAAACTGAAAAGAAAAGAGAACTGAGCACAAATACACTTACATTGTTAAAGTATTTGAGAGGATTTGGCCACAAGTCTTCTTTTATTATCTCTGCCACCTGCATGTGATTGTTAATACGGTATGATTTCACCAAGAAGAAAATCAGCTGAAAATAATAACTTATTTTAGGACACCATACAGAGATGGTATCCTTAAGATGCCAATCAGGCCAAGAATAGATATAGATACACAACTTTTAAATAGACAGCATAATATGTCCAATGTACCGATTAACTCAAAAATAATTACCTCATCAAATATCATCGATGACGGACTCTTATCTTGTGTTTCGCCAAACCAGCTGAAGAAACTGCAATAAAAATAGAAGGCCAAATAGTAGAAAATGCAAATTAGGTCAAACAAAAGTAAAACAGCAAAATAGGTGAACACAGAAATGAAAAATTAAAGATGAGCAGGGTACATAAATGTTGCTAGATCACACTATGAGTACGCAATTGTCCATTGAAACCAAGGAGATGAACTAATCACATGTAAGCTTCATAATTCTCAGTTACAGGGAGGGTGGTTCAACCAAAAATAAGTTCATCGAACTGTGATCAACAAACCCCACAAAATACTCCCCGAGATGGAAAATAAAATGCTCTACCATCTACAGAGTCCTCCATTAAAATTTAATAATCTCTGCCCAGCAGAATAGAATATAAATTTGCAACCACAGAAATCAAGAAAATCCTCATACTCAAGTATAGAAACTAGCCTTTGCTCAGCAATAGGCCGCTTTTTCCCCTTCTTCTCATGAGCAACGCCATTTGCAATGTTCTACAATAACGAAGAGAAAGCATCAAAAGATGGTACCATATTGAAATGAATCCAGAAACAGCACATAAATTCAAGAGAAGTTACACTTACCATTCCTTCCTTCCATTTTATGGTTGTTCCAGTTACACTAGTTGTTCCTTCATCGCTATAGGAGAATGACTTTGTAAGCTTTGTGTCTTCAAAATATGGGTTAGGGGAGAAGTTCTGAATATTTTAAGCCATAAAATAAATCAGCCAAGCTAAAAATGTAGATAAAGATTTATTAAAGTGCTAAAATAGAAGGCAGTCAAGATCAGAACTCACAAAAGTAATGGAGTAGCCTGCTTTAACATCGCTATGGTCAACATCAAGTGACACCAGATGCTTCAAAATCTACATCAGCAAGAAGTCATAATAATTGCAAACACCATCTTGGGTACTTCAGAAATCCCAAGGCATGACTTGATGACCACATAATTTCCCCGAAGGTAATAAAAGCACATAACATTCAAGAGTAAGGAAGATTTTAACCCATGCCAAGTCTAGACCCCACATTCTACATGTCCCATCACATACATGAGATTAGTCTGAACCTTTGAATTGTTTTCTTTCAAACTATCTATCATGAATACATATATATCCTTGAAAACAATATATATTTATGTATGAACAACAAGATATTATTGATGAAGGCCTCAACAGATAGTTCAACTTAAACATATATGCTACTAAATTAGTAAGCAAATCAATAAAATCCATTTCAAGATGTCTATAGATACAAATGGACATATTTGAGGATGTGTTTGTGCAATAAAAACCCATCAAAAAAGCCCCACATGGTGTCATGTCCAATGGTGCAGCTATAAGACCGCACTGAGGATAGAATTACCCATTATAAAAAAGTGTGCAAGAACTCCAACAAATTTAATGTATACAGATTTTTTCACTATAATTCCAAACCTTTTCATCTTCCTTGTTCAACAGATCACTGAGTGCAGGATGGCTTAGAAACTGCAGAAGACAAATATCACAGTTGGTGAACATGCTTCATCCTACCAAAAGACAATGTGAGCAAATGGTGCCATAAATAAAAACAAAAATAAAAAAAAAATATTTTGCATACAGCAGTTAACCAAAAGTCTGGAATGGACTGGATGATCTCATTCCGCTTGCTGTAGATGGGTTTCCGTATCTCACTATATTTCTGTTCCACTTCCAAAACCTTGTCACTTGCTTCCTCAGAAATCTATCAAGCAAATGCATGCATACACAAGGAAAATTAATTAATCACTACAGAAACACAACCATAACTAACTATTCTCTACTGTTAGAAAAACTAACTCAGCTACATTCTTAGACGTCTTTATTGTTAGGATACTATGTAGAAAACTGTTCACCTTTCTGATTTATGTATCTCAGCAAATTCCCGCAACCAGAGCTTAATTCTCATGCCAAATCCAATATAATAAAAAAAAATGTCGACAAATAATACAACTTTAGAACCCTAAAAATTTAAAGACTAATATCAGTTCAACAATACCATGCGGAAACTATAACAATCACCACCATCAACCAAAACAACAAAAACAAACAATTCATGAAACCCGAATAAAAATTTCTAACAACAAAACAAACAGCCTTGACCTCAAATTTAATTCAACCTAATCACCACCAACAATCAGAAATTCACAACATCCACAAAACCTCCAACAAAATCTCAACCATTTATCAAATTCGTTGCCTCAGCAACCCAAACACCAAAATTACCAACGAAATCACATGAATTCACTACAGAGTCATCACCAACAACCCAAATTAAAACAGCAAACAATGAAACAAGAAGCACAAGGGTGATGAAGACAGACCAAGGGGCAGAAGATGAGTACCTTCTCAAGCTCGTCTTGGACCTCTTGCAGCTTCTCGATAGCTAGCACCAACTCCCCATCGACCGGATCCGAGGATTCCACGCCGTCCTCCACCTTCGACCTTTTTCCCTTGTCCGCCGCCGCCACCATCGTCGCCGAGATCAAACGCCCGCACCCAAAACCCTAACCCTAGATCGTCCCCGCAGCGAAAACGATGGAAGGGTTTTAGCGTCAAGGACGTCGATTATAAGGGATCCATTGGGCTTTTAGGTGGCCATACGAGATCCAGTCACCTTCACTATGATTACCTCCCTCCGTTTGGATTGATTTCAACCGTTGATCTTGATGATCAATTGTAAGATCGTGGTAAAGGACGACAGAGTTAGTTACCTGGAGTGAGTGTAACCTGGAGTTCGATAGAGCGGGGAGGTGGGGCCCAGCGAATGTTTTAAAACCCTAACCCTAGGCCACCGATCGTGTTGTTATGGCCGTTGGATTTCAAAACCCTCTTGTTGGCCACTCCCTCACCGTTCGATCTGAAGATTTTTATGTGAAAAAGTAGAATACTGGTTTAGTACAAATGTAAAAAACTTTTTTTCTCCATTCCTAGTAATTCATTTTTTTCTCAGTATTAAATGATTTGTGTTTTAAGTTTGTTTTTGTTGATGTTTTTATAAGTGCAACCACAAAAATAGGGCTTTAAACACTATAGAGCTTGAGGTTGTGCTTCCTGATACTAAGACTGTGGGCACAGGCTCATCCAATATGCTTTCTTATTTATATATATATATATATATAATTCATTTTTTTCCCATTTGTCTAAATAAAAAAATTAACAAATATCATTTATTTTTATAAAAAAATTAATAATTGCCACTATCTAAAAAACACAAGTAAGCATTTAACTTTTATAAGAGAGACCCAGAGTTAAACTCCTATTAAAAAAAAAAAAAGTTAAACTCTTATAATCCTATGCTGATAGTGACTTATTCAAATTGTTAAAATAGTTATAATTATAATAATAATTTTATTTTGACAGTAATATATCAATTAATTTATGCTACAATCAATGTTTTATATTTCTTTTTTTGTTAATGGTTAAAACGCTCACTTCAATTCCTTAAGTCAAAAACAACACTTCGCAAGCCAAATCTTTCTCACCAATGAAGGTCTTCTGTGATTTAGTTGTTATGAAAATAATTGAAAACAAAAATATTGTGAAAAATTTTAAAATTAAATGAAATTGATAATTTTGATGATAATGTCAACCATGCAACCATGGATACAGTGTACTCTCCGGCCTGGCCAAACATAATTCTTGTTCTATTCCGTCAAGGCTATATTTTTGTTCGAACTACGTGACCAAAATCATGCATGCTAAATGTATCAATGATCTGTATCTTATTATTATTGTTATACGTAAATGTCATGATCTTTTTTATTTATATCAGAGTGTTTATTTATTGAAATTTTGGTAAAAATTTGCATTAAAATGGTATGACGGAAGATTTATTATTTTAGATATATGTGAGTGACTTTTATTGCCCTATGTGTTAATTTATTTAATATAAGAAATTTTTAAGATATTATTAAGTAATTATAACTTGTGTATTTTCACACTTAATAATATGTTGTTTTGAAGACATTTATTATTTTTGTTTTTTAAAAAAAAGAACTTTTTTGAAAAACTAGTTCTAAGAAAACGAGGATTTAAGAGAAAAATATTAAAATTAAACTTTTCATAATCTTTAAACAATGAAATATAATTAAAAGATATAGTTTTAAGACTTCCATTTTATTATAAAATAAACATTAATTT